>NC_053391.1:463905144-464029515 GCF_905171765.1 Bufo bufo
GTAGTTCTAAAAAAAATGATAACTCTGGCGGAATGGAAATAGAACCACAAAAGGCCTCTGGACACTCTCAAGAGGAGGAGGGAATGGAGGGAGAAGATATGCTCAATGGTAGCCCCTCTCCGTTAAAAGAAATATTGTCGGCGGTAAAACAAAATGGGGACCTAATACAGGGCATTACAACGCAGCTTGGGTCCATCCAAGTTGATGTGGGATTGATTAGAGACGACATGTCTAAAATTCGAGACAGAGTCAAGAATGTGGAGAGCGCCATGGCTCTTATACAGAATGAATCCCAAACAACAAATACTGAAATCTCCACTTTGAAGACAGAATTTAATTCTCTGAAAAAAAAGGTGGTGGACCTTGAGGATAGATCGCGAAGATATAACGTGAGAATCCTGGGGGTTCCAGACGGCGCCGAAGAAGAGAATTCAATACAATTTATACAGACGGTAATCCTGGAGAACTTTGGGAGGGATCAGTTTTCTTCTTTATTTATGATAGAAAGAGCTCATCGGGTCCCAGGTGGCAAACCAACCCCTGGGAGACAACCACGGACATTTCTTGTTAGATTATTGACCACTGGGGACAGAGATATGCTATTGAGAAGGGCCAGGGAATGTCCACCAGTTATATATAACGGAAAGAGATTGGCCTTCTTCCCTGATTTCTCAAAAGAGATCCAAGAAAAAAGACGCTCATTTATGATGGTAAAGAAGAAATTAAGAGAAAGGGACATCAAATATTCCCTTATGTTTCCAGCAAAACTCCGGATTATTTTTAAGGACACAATCCTTTTTTTTGATACTCCGGATAAAGCCGCGGATTGGCTTGAACACAATGACTTGTGACTCAGCTGCTCTAGGATATGCGGGAAACAACAACTGCCTTAGGGCTTTTTCCTTGTTTTTTTTTTTATACCCGCAATATATATATATTTGTTTTTTCTTTTTATCACATAGTTGGGAGGAGCCGGGCAGGGAGGAGTGAGGGAGGGATGGTCACAGGAGAGAAATCTGCTACAATATGTGGCGGATTATTTGTATGGGGGGTGGGAGCTGGGCTGTGGTGCGTATAATTTATTTATTTATTTATTTATTTATTTATTCATTTATTTTTATTTTTTATTTTTTTTCCCTCTATCCCTCCTAGCCGCTTTTTATAATGTCTATTAGAATTCTCGCTTGGAATGTACGCGGTTTGGGGGATAGAGGAAAAAGACAAGCGGTCTTTGATTTGACACAGGTCCACCTCCCAGCAATAGTATGCCTGTTAGAAACTCATCTTACTGGAGAGACCTCCAGGGTGGTCGGCAGGGGATGGGCTGCGCATACGTATCATTCTACCTTTTCCAGCTATTCCAGAGGTGTTACTGTTTTGATACATAGAGTGATTGATTTCGTGTGCGAGGCATCCTCTGTAGACCAGCAGGGGAGATTTATCTTCCTATATTGTAGGTTAAGGGGGAAGATATGTATTCTGGCTTTCGTCTATATTCCACCGCCATTTTCCTTTTCAGTTCTTAACTCTCTGCTATTATTTATGGATAAATGGCCAGAGTGTCCAACACTGATCATTGGTGATTTCAACTGTGTCATTAATCCTCTATGTGATAGGGTCTCTACGAGTGTCAAGGGAGACAGTCCGGTTCAGGGGTCTCCCCTGGCACGGTTTTGCTCTGAGGATGGCTTTGAAGATGTTTGGGGACACCTAGGACAGGGGAAAAGGGCCTTTTCATGCTTTAGTAAAGCAGGTAAATCTATGTCCAGAATAGATCTTGCACTGATAAATAGTAAATATGTGAAATTGGTAAAGCGAATGAAATATGAAACAAGGTCAATCTCGGACCATTCCCTGTTACTCCTTGAACTCTGCCTAACTCAGGAAAGACACACACAAAGACCCCCTTTTAGATTAAACCCTTATTGGTTATCAGTAATAAAAAGACATGAAATAATCCAGAACGAAATTAGCCGATTTTGGGATAACAACTATGGCTCAGCAAAAATTCAAGTGGTATGGGACACCTTTAAGGCGTATATGAGGGGAATGATGGTCAGTAACATTGCGAACCTCAGAAAGGAGTACGGGAAAAAACAGAAAAACCTAGAAGAACTTGCATCTCTGGCGGAACAATCCTTTTATATGAATAAGACGGAGGAGAATAGGGAAAATATGCAAAGGACCACACAAGCATACTCTAACTTTTTGTTGGACAAGGCCCAACAGAGCCTATTTTTCAAAGGGCAAAAATACTTTACAGAGTCAGGGCGACCTGGGAAATTTTTGTCCAGAATAATCTCAAGTCAAGATTCCAAAAAATATATAAATAATGTCCGATTGGTTAATGGTAGGATGGTTAGTGGACAGGGTCCGGTAGAGAAGGCCTTTGTGGACTACTTCCTGGATCTGTATAAAGCTGAATCTAAGATCACAGACGATAAGATGGATTCCTATCTCGATGCCTTGGTTTTTCCAACTATTACTGAGACTCAAAAGAAAGCACTCGAACTAGAGTTTTCGACTCAGGAACTTGAGGGGGCTATCAAATTGTGTTCGGCTAACTCCACCCCCGGTTCAGATGGACTCCCATACGAATTCTATAATAAATATGGGGAGTCTATTCTCCCTAGACTGCTGGGGGTCTTTTCTGAATCGGTGGAGGATGTGAAATTGCCAGATTCAATGATGGAAGCCGTAATAACATTAATTCCAAAAAAAAGGCAAGGATCTTACTGAGCTAGAATCGTATAGACCAATCTCACTGCTTAATGCAGATGTAAAGCTTCTTGCAAGGATTCTGGCCACAAGGCTCTCTAGGGTTATTTCCTCCATTGTCCATCCAGATCAGAATGGCTTTATTCAAAATAAGGGTACGCATCATAATCTGCATCGGCTTTTTGCTAATATACAGGCTCCTGGGGGGACCGCTCGCTCCATCCTGTCACTGGATGCCTCTAAGGCCTTTGACAGGGTGGACTGGCGCTTCCTCTGGAGAGTTCTGGCAAGGATGGGCTTCGGGGAAAGATTTATAGGCATCCTTAAACTATTGTATAGATCTCCCAAAGCAAAACTGAGTATCAATGGGATCCTGACCACTAGTTTTGATTTAAATAGAGGCACGCGTCAGGGCTGCCCATTATCCCCACTGTTATTTGATATTTACATTGAATCCCTTGCGATAGCCATTAGGCAGGATGATCAGGTTAAAGGATTTGGTACGCTAGGAGTGCAAGACCGTATCTCCTTATATGCGGACGATGTTCTTTTTTTTATAGACCATACGGAAACAACTCTCCCTAGAATTATTCAAATGGTTAAATCATTTGGTGAGGTGTCCGGTCTTCTTATAAACTGGTCTAAGACCAGTTTGATGCCGGTAGACCCCCTGCCACAGAAAGAGGTTCTTGTGACACAGTTGGACATTGTTGACACTTTTCAATACTTGGGTTTGACTATATCACCCAGGGTTGAAAATTTTGTACAACTTAATTTGATCCCCATAATAACAAAAACTAGAGCTAAAATAGGGATTTGGCTGAGACTTCCCCTATCTAGAGCTGACCGAGTTTCACTGGTCAAAATGGTGATACTTCCACAATTTCTTTATGTGCTTAGGAACACACCTATTTGGATAGAAGATAAATATTTTAAACTTATGGAAAGAATAATTAATGATTTAATATGGGGAAGAAAACGAGTTCGAATAAAGTTGGAATATCTGTATAAATCACTGGAGTGTGGGGGTTTAAATCTCCCTTACCTTAAAGGGTACTTTATTGCTGCCCAATTATTGATGTGCTATGAATCAGAAAACAGTGCACTCTTAGGGAAGTTAGTAGAGAGCTACGCTCATAACAATATATTTACTCTGTTGGAATCCGGGCTACTGAAGACCCATGAGCGGGGCTACAGAGAGACTATAAAGCTGTTCCTGAAAGTGTGGGCTACTACTAGGACATGGTTAAAAATAAAGGGTTCACTTATATTCACGCCTCTTTGGCATAATGTACACTTACAAAGGTTAGATGGTATTGCACTTGATACATTTTGGCAAAAGAATAGAATTTTGTATATTTCACAGGTAGTTAGGGACAGAGAGATTAAGCCATTTATAGAGATATCACATAATATAGAAAACTTTTCATGGTTTAGGTATTTTCAATTGCGTTCAGCATTATTTAGCCTGGACGATAAATTGGTGTTAGATATAGATAGTTCATCCTTCCTGAATGACTGGACAGGGAGGACACGGCCTAGAATGAAGATTTCAAATATATATAAGCTATTACTTAAGGCACTGTTTAGTGATATACAGTCACCAGGACAAAGAGCGTGGGAGATTGATTGTCCGAATATACAATCAGAAGGGTGGGAGAATATATTTGGGAATCTAGGTTCACTATCCCAGAACTTTAACCATGTTCTAGTACATTTTAACATTTGTCACAGACTATATATCACCCCTATATGGATGAATAAATGTGGGCTAAGAGACACGTCTAACTGTCCTAAATGTGACACCCCAGGTGCGGACTATCTTCATATGATCTGGACCTGCCCAGAACTTAAAAAATACTGGAATAGCATTAATAACTTCATCACCTACAAACTAAAAATACGAATCCCCTTTGAACTACAAGTGTTTCTGCTCAACGATTTTTCCAAAATAAATAGCCATAAGTATCAAAAGATCTTCTTAGGTAGGATACTGCTGCTGGCTAGAGTCCTGGTTAGTCGGACCTGGTTTGCTCGACATACTCCAGAGATAAATATATGGATAAACCTAATTAATAAGGTAAAAAACTATGAGCAAATCATGTATAAACAGAGGGAAGCTGATGAGAAGTGGACTAAGATATGGGGTGGATGGAAGATTTGATCAGTTGTAATGACCGTTTCCTCCTTTTTTTTTATTTTATACGCATCACAGGTACGAGGAGGGGGGTGGGTGTAGGGAATGGGGATAAGGGGAAAAAATATTGAAGTTGGGGATTATTTATTCAATCCTTTTTGTATTGTAATTTGCTTTGATACACCAATTAATAAAGATAATTAATAAAAAAAAAATATATATATATATATATATATATATATATATAGTTCACTTAGACCCAAGAGTAGCTAAAGTAAAGAGATTGGAATTCAATACACAACAGCTATTTAATCCTTTCAGTAGAGTAGAAGATGAGAGTATGCCTGATATCAGGCATATAATTTGACAAAAGGTTTACTAATATAGCTCATTTATATTGGTGAACTGGTATTTTGTACAGTCTCAAACGTTTCCAGAAGATTAAAAAATTGGCAAAATTTGGGAAAGTGCTAGTTAACTAAGCGTTCTACATATATTTATTTTTGTGGGTGCAGTGCACAATCCTTTAACCTGCCCTGAGCCCAGTGACACAGAAAAATAACTTTTATCCGTCTGTTAGTTAGGTGGGCGGCGGTGGCGATTTTATGCAAGCTCAGTGCACCAGCACAGCATATGTGCATTTGTGACATTCAAATACAAGCTTGAAATACTGCAATAATAATCTGAGTTTAACAAAAATCACCAATTTTTTGCAAGACCCTACATTTGGGGCCTTTGCAGCATTTGTCAGTGTTAAAGACAAGCTTGCAATACTTCAATAATTTTCTGGGTTTAAAAAAAACACAAATTTTTGGCAATACCCTACATCTGGGGCCTATTCTGCATTTGTTAGTGTGACATACAAGCTAGAAATACTGCAATAATATTCTGGGTTTAAAAAAAAACACCCATTTTGGGCCAAATACAAAATTTGCAGCCTTGGCTGCATCTGTCAGTGTGAGATACACGCGTTAGGTACTGGTGTTCTATTCTGTTATAAAAAATAAAAAATAACATTTTGGGCAAAATCCAAAATTTGCAGAGAATGAGGAGAGCGTCGAATAAGGGACGTCCCCTCGATTGTGATGCTGCTGGTGGAGCTCCTGTTGCAGGGAGAGGACGTGGTCGATCTGTGCCAGCTACACGCACAAGTGAAACGACAGAACCTTCACCGTTATTTGGTCGGGCCTAATGCGGCTCTATGAATGGTGAGGCCAGAACAAGTACAGGCGATAGTAGATTGGGTGGCTGACTGTGCCTCCAGTTCCGTCACATTAATCTTTCAGCAGGAGACTGGATGGGAGACAGAGTTAGCACCTGCAGCAGATGTCCATCAGTCTTTCATCTCGCCCCATTGCAAATCAGCCAAGCAGTCTAAGCCCCAAGTCATGTAACCCGTGGCACCCTTGTGGATTGGGTGTTACTGCCAAGGACTGCATGCAGGCCTGCCTCTTCTCCTCCTCCTACTCCATCCTCCGTCTCCTCCTCGGCTGACTCCTCCTGTTCCACTGCTAACGCCTCTTCCGCTGCACCCCCCAAGCTACCCAGAACCTATTCGTTGTTCCAAGTGAGACATTGCCATGCTGTGATGCGGCTGTTGTGCCTGAAAGCCAAGAGCTACAACAGTCCTGCACTCCTTTCAGCTCTGCGGTCACAAGCCGATCAGTAGCTAACCCCACTCAATTTGACAGTTGGTAAAGTGGTGTGGGACAACGGTGCCAATCTGCTGAGCGAGCTGAAACACGGCAAAAATGACACACAGCCTGAACTTAGTCATGCAGCAATTCGTTGCCAAAAACCCCGGGGTGCAGGATGTCTTGAGGCAGGCCAGAAAAATCTCTTGCCATTTTAGAAGATCTTACATGGCCATGGCTCACCTTGCAGACGTTCAGCAGCGACACCACCTGCCGTCAGACGTCTCATTTGTGACTGCCCGATGCGCTGGAACTCCACCTTGTATATGCTTGATAGGCTGCTCCAGCAGAAACGTGCAGTTAACAACTACCTGTACAAACTCTGCGACAGGACAGGTTCTGGGGAGCTTGGTTTTTTTCACCACGCCAGAAGCTGCTCATGCTCGACTCATGCAGACTTCTGCAGCCATTTGATGAGATCCCCAAACTGGTCAGTCAAAGCCAGGGCGCCATCAGTGACATCGTACCTTACGCCTTCATTCTGGAGTGTGGATTTGGTTGTGTCATTGATCAAGCCGTCGAGGAGCAGGAAGATGAGGAAGTCGCAATGCTGGATGAATTCCCAGGGGGGTTACTCCATCTGAGACAAGTCAACAGAAGTCTTAAGAGGATTCAGAGGAGGATGGTGCCGGGGCGGAGGAGGAGGAGCAAGAAGAGCACGCTTTAAACTTTTCTGGGTTGTCCGTGGATGGGGGGAGGAGACCGAGGACGACATTATCCTGGAACGATGAGCAGGAGCCAGGCCACTCCACCGCTTCCAGTTTAGTGCAAATGGGGGGCCTTCATGCTCCAATGTTTGAAGAGGGACCCCCGTATAAAAAGCATAAAGGGCAAGGACCAGTACTGGGTGGCAACGTACTTAGACCCCCGGTGCAAACACAAAATGGCAGACATGTTACCAGAATCACAGGGGGCTGTCAGAATGCAGCACTTACAGACCTTGCTTTGAGAAATGCTGCATTCTGCTTTTGCAGGAGCTGGCATAGGAATTTCCACTCACAGAGAAACAGTTCTGTCCGTTGAATGCCTAATGTTTTGGGCCTCGGAGGAATTCAACAGCTGTGACGACCAAGTGTTTCAACTATCATCATTAGTTTTTTTTTTCAAGAGGGGGTATTTCGTTAGCCATGTTTTTAATCCAATTTAATATTTTTAGTTCTTTTAAACATATGTATTTGACCTGTATTTGTACTGGCCTGCAGTAAAATTGATATCCATTGACCGTGTAATATGCCTAGGGCCACATAATAACTTGATCTTTTCTGTCCGGTGAATGTCATATGTTGGGGGCCTGTAGGCCTACAGTAAAATTCTCATCCATTGACCGCATAATGTACCTTGAGCCACATAATCAGAAATTCTTTTATGTCAGGTGAATGCCTAATTTTTAAGGCCTGTGCTCCCGTGGAATAAAATACAATTTTTCTAGGCTCTGTGAGACAGTGACAGGTCTCACTCAGGTTAGAGGCAAGGAAGGGGTGGATAGTGCGGTCCACACCCCTGTTCCACCACAGGTGAGAGAAGCTGGAGGTAATCAGCCTGGCATAAGGCACCTCCCAGAGTGTCAGAAAGGGGGTAGTGTGTTACCTGTGGACAGAGGCCTGGAGGCTCTGTCTGTGTGGTCTCAGCTGGGCAAGGCTGAGGGACCACAAGGCTGGGAGATAGCCTGGAGACAGGGGACGCAGCGACGCCTGGGAGGGTCACAGGGCCATAGTCAGGCAGACTACTGAGCCCCAATCCCCCACAAGAAATACTGAACTGGAGACAGTGGGCGTACTGTGCTCTGTACAGCCAGGAGGCTGTGGGACATTGGCTGACAAAGGGTGTGAACTGGGACCTAGGTGAGTCAGGAAACTTTATGTTTAGTTAGAGCCTGGACGGGCGAGTGTTTATTATTTTGTCATTTTATTGTTGCTGGTGTTGAACAATAAATGCACTGTTTGGACCTGAAACCTGGTGTCCTAAAGGTGTATCTGTGAGAATGACCCCCGGTGAAGAGCTAACCCCCCACAATTGGTGTCGGATGCGGGCAAGTGTCCCTGCTGATAAGTAAAAGTGCTGGAAGCCTGCTAGTTTGCAGAGCAGAGACTGCTGGTGTTAAACTGGACTTTTTTTTTCCTGTGGTGCAAACAGTGCAGGATTTAAAGGGCCAGAAGCCCAGTACAAGAGACTGAGCAGTGGAAATGGCTGCAAAATGGTATAGCCCGTGGGAGAAATCCTGCGAGTTGGTGATTGGCGGAATCCCGCTGGGGGTCATTCTAGACTCCCGCCAGCAAGTGTCTCGGGTCCTGCCTGAAATTCTGGACTTTGTAACAAGGGGGCCAGAGACAAAAACTACGGTGTCACTGACATTTGTGATGGACTATGGCTCTGTGCAATGGGAGCTGTTAAAATGTGAGACACTGGAAGTGGAATTTGTACTGGGCAAGGACTTTCCATTGTTTGGGCAGTTGTGGAGCGGAGTTCCTGATAAAAGGCAAAGATATGCCGTTGCCAAGGGCAACCGTCGGGAAGACAAAGAGGTGGAGAGCGGTGCGGTTCTCAGGAGTGCATATCTTCCCTGCGACTGTGTCCGGAGTCCTAGAGAGGGAGTGCGGAGGTGCAGTAAAGCTGTTGCTAGGAGCAACCACAACCTTGATGAGTCCGCGGGAGAGAATGTCACTGCTTTACCAGAATGGTTGATTACAAAGGGTAAGACTGTTCCTGTTATTAACTATGTGGCAGACCCAGTGACAGTGAGCCGGCGGCAGGGGATACCTGCTGGGCCGGTAGGTAATAAGTCACACAGAGAAAAAACTGTGTCTGGACAGGCGGATAAGCCTGCTGTGATTGCTCCCTCGCAGAAATCTACAGGGGAGAAGGTTTCTGTGTTACCTCAGTTGCCCATGACCAAAGCTAGTTTTGTGATGACAAGGATCCGGGATCCCATGCTAGCCCGGGTAAGAGATAGCACAATATTGAAACCTGAGACTGGTAAAATATTAAAGGTCCTGGACAATCGTGCGGATAAGGACTATCCGCTGATTTTCACTGAGCGTGAGACTCCAATGAGAACAGAGACTGATGAATTTGAT
The DNA here is from genome assembly GCF_905171765.1 of Bufo bufo. Classification (NCBI taxonomy): domain Eukaryota; kingdom Metazoa; phylum Chordata; class Amphibia; order Anura; family Bufonidae; genus Bufo; species Bufo bufo. Next base: position 463,914,768 of record NC_053391.1, read on the forward strand.
GTTACAGATACTCTCATGCATGAGGGAGTGTTGGGCCGTGATATTGGTTTGTTGCTGTGGGGTAAGGTAGACACTTCTGCAGATAGTGACGAAACTCCTGCAGAACCTGTACCTGTCCCTTTAAGTGAGGATCTAAGGGAGCTGCACTTTGACCTGCATGGGGAAAGAATATTGACCATTGGAAACAATGGTGCTGGTCAAGTGCAAAGTGATGGTGACAAAAGTGCGGAAATGCATAAGGAAAATATGATGTCATATGAAATATGTGGTGACAGTGAAATATCTTTTCCGTTGCAGGTTGTGGTCAGGGGAGAAGCGCCCCCTGGTGGTAAAAATGTAAATGATGATGAAACTTTATTTTCTGCATCTGCTATGTTTCATGAAGCGCGATATGACTTAATCAAAAGGTTTGAAGACATGCCTATAAGTAGTGTGGAGCAAAGCCCAGCCCCAGCTCAGTGTTTGAAGGTGCAGGAAAATATGATCGGGTTAGAGGGTGTACCGCACGTACCAGAGGTGGAAATGCAGTCTCCACAATGTTGGTTGGTTACTAAGGAAGTGTCCCAGGTGGGGATTAGCTCGTCGGTGCCCCTAGAGGTCAGAATTAATAATGACACGAGCGGTATAGGTGATGTATGTGCTGTGACCAATAGCAACCCAGAGAATGAAGCTACCATGTCAAGGTCCTGTGAAACAAAGGTGGTTACTAGTAGCGACCAGACAGTTATATCTGACGAGATGAGAATTAAGTCGGGTGACGTCAGCCAAGTGTCTGAAGCCCATATCCAGACAGTTGTAGATGACCTGACACGACAGTACAGCTGCAAACAGGAGGATGATCTCTCTCTCTCCTCACGCTCCCTAGAAACGTTAGAGACGGGACTAGCTGTCTTCACAGAGCAACTGAAGAAAGTTTCAGAAAGGGCCAAGAAGGAGAGCCAGAAAGAGAATGGTGATACTCCTACATCTGCTGCAGCAGAGCCGAGCAAGGAGCAGCTGAAACCGGAGGCCCAAAAGCGGGGCACTTCCCACAAGCTTGTGCAAAAAGCTGAAAATAAACTGCTGAAAAACATGGAGTTGGTGGTTCGGCGCCTGGGGAAGCAGGAGAAGTGTGACTGGCTCCTAGCTGAAGAGAAATACATCTCTGCTCGATATGGTGAAAAACGTGACCAAACAGAGACTGATGCTTGGGAAAAGGAGACCAAGGCCCTCTCCTTGGCTAGAGCCCTGGAAGAAGCGCTTGAGGAGCATGCTGAATTGGAGAGGCTGAACAAGCAACTCAGAGCAGAGATGGAAAATCTCATGAGCATTAAAAGATGAGTTGGAGAAATCTAAGTGTGCTCTCGAGCAGCAGGTGGAAGGTGAGAAACCCGAAGAGGAGAGTTCTCTGGAAGACGTCAAGAAGCCAGAGCCTGTTAAAAATGGGACTGGAGAGGGTGGCACTGTGGTGCTGGCTGTGGCAGAGAAGATGGAAGATGCTTCTGCTAAACCAGTTGATGGGGCTGATGTGGATGCCGAAGACCACAGACCCATGGTAGCGTGTAACCTAGGCCTGGAAGACGTCCCCTCTGCATACAAGGCCTTCCAAATAGCCAGCAGGCTGTTGGGGAAGAAGTACGAGGAGGTGAACGATCAGTTTTCAGATCCGGGCTATTACGATGGGCTGTATCTCCTGACTCCTCCACAAAAGGAGAACAGTGTCCTGGGTGAGCCTCTGGAGAAATTGACAGAAGACGAGGAGTCTGCTGAAGACCCTGGTGCCTCCTGCCTCGATGAGAAAGAGGGGGAGGGGTTAACAGGGCAAGTGTATGGTGCCATGTCCGAGAAGGATGAGAAGGCGGTCAAAGAGACTGGAGACTTCAAGAAGACAAAGACTGAAAAAGTTAAGGCCGATATGTTGGTTGACATGAAGTCCCCAGGTGCTACAGAGACCAAAGTTAAGCCAAAGGGAGCCGCGGCCGAAGTGGAAAAAGCCGCTAAAGAAGCAGAGGTCTCTAAAACTGCCATAGTAGCTGGAGTAACTACTGTTGGAAAGAAGGAAGAATTGACCCAGATGCACGTAAAAGAAGCGAGTGGGAGCAAGCATGCTCTGCTGAAGGAGCCCTGCAAAGCAAAGGAGAAAGTGTCGGGATATGACCATGACTGGGAACAGTTCAGGCAAGAGCTGCAGCAGTCCAAGAAAGGACGTGAGGCGCATGTACAGGAGCCAGAGGATCTAAAAAGAGAGAGAGATCAAAATATACGACAGCGCATCATCATCACTCGGGAAAGAGTAAGAAAAGAGTATCTGGCCATGAGATGGGCACATGAGGCCTTTAGGCAGTTTCGGTTAGGCAAGATGTTGGTTTTGGTGATAAACCAAGCTCTGCTGGCATGGGTCTGGCAGAACAAAGGGAAGGTGCGTGTCACCAAGGTTCCTGGCCTCGGTGAAATAAGAACCGGTAATTTTCTGTGTCAGCGGCAGCTAGTGCTCGCTGACACTGGGTTACTTAGTGTGGCTGTAAAGCCAATCTGGGCCGGTTCTTATTGGGAGCAGCCAAAGAGCAGGGTGGGTGGCTGTTCCCCACGTCCAGGCCAGGTCGATACCCTCTCACCAGCCTCCCGTGGTTATGCAGGTGTTCACCCTCACGGGCTTGAACAGAGGGGGGGGATATGTGAGACAGTGACAGGTCTCACTCAGGTTAGAGGCAAGGAAGGGGTGGATAGTGCGGTCCACACCCCTGTTCCACCACAGGTGAGAGAAGCTGGAGGTAATCAGCCTGGCATAAGGCACCTCCCAGAGTGTCAGAAAGGGGGTAGTGTGTTACCTGTGGACAGAGGCCTGGAGGCTCTGTCTGTGTGGTCTCAGCTGGGCAAGGCTGAGGGACCACAAGGCTGGGAGATAGCCTGGAGACAGGGGACGCAGCGACGCATGGGAGGGTCGCAGGGCCATAGTCAGGCAGACTACTGAGCCCCAATCCCCCACAAGAAATACTGAACTGGAGACAGTGGGCGTACTGTGCTCTGTACAGCCAGGAGGCTGTGGGACATTGGCTGACAAAGCCGCATGAGTTCACAGGGTGTGAACTGGGACCTAGGTGAGTCAGGAAACTTTATGTTTAGTTAGAGCCTGGACGGGCGAGTGTTTATTATTTTGTCATTTTATTGTTGCTGGTGTTGAACAATAAATGCACTGTTTGGACCTGAAACCTGGTGTCCTAAAGGTGTATCTGTGAGAATGACCCCCGGTAAAGAGCTAACCCCCCACAGCTCCAACACGGCACATTTCAGAGAATTTCCCTTTAAAACACATAAAAACATCCCCTGATTAAGATACATACCTTTTGTTGAAATTTTTGTCATTGATCCCCCTCTAGTATGTAACATGTTGTGGGACTATTTGTGCACCTCTACTAAGTGTTTGGTGGCTGCAAATATGAGCTGAAGGTTTTTCATATTCGCCTGCCATTAAAGTGAATGGGGCCCGCCGCGAACTTGCGGTTCGCGAACATTTGATTGCGTTCGCGAACCGTCCGGCCGATGTTCGTCCATCACTACTGCCCAAATAAGTGAAGTGTGCAGGGATTCTAAGTGCGACGTCTGTCATCTGCATGTCATAAGGAGTCACAGTATTATTTCACTACCAAAGCAGACTCCGTATGCGTGTTACTGCAAGGCGCAGTGTTCTACATTACTATAAAGGCTCTCTGCAGCCAGGAAATAGCCGTTTTTGAACTAAATTTGCTGTAAATATCAAAACCAAATAAACCAAATAAAAAAAATATATAAATTGGCGAACCTGTGAATATATATATTTTTTTTATTCACTCATCTTTAATAAATATATCAGGGGTCAGTACAGAGATCGCTCCCATGATCTATTTGAATATGACTTTGATGAGGGGATATCCTCTAAGTCTAAGGGAAAGAAAGTTTCTACACAAACGTTGAAAAGGAATCTTTACTATAAGAGCAGTGAGACTATGGAACTCTCTGCCAGAGGAGGTGGTAATGTAGTGTACGGGGACTGTAATACCCGTCACTACCAAAGGTCACTTGGTGTGCTGTCGTCCCTCCTTATTTATGGGGAAGTTGGTATATGTCATCTTTATAAAATGTCATGTAATGTAATGCTATGTATTTCCCTGTTACTGTGAAACTTGCATGTACAGGCCTGCTAGGGGTGTCATTCCAGCTTCTGGTCATTAGAGGGAGCTAGGGAGCCCTAGTTTATATAAGGCCCAGTCAGGGAAGGCAGTTTTTAGTCTAGAGTTCAGAAGTTTCTAGAGCTGGAGGAAGCTGAGAGGGACAGAGGCAAGCCAAGGAAAGCAAGAGGTACTTAAGTTTACAGAGCAGGTACTTTAATAGAATAAAACCCAAGGATATACGCCAGAGCAGGGCATTGGACCTTGGAGAAGAATTTCTATGTTCCAGGATCAGACAGGAATAGAGTGCAAACGGCCTGTACTGCAAGTCCTGTGTTTAACACTCTGAAATCACCTTGCTGTAACTGAATTGCCTGCATCAACCGTATTGCAAGATCGACTGTATGCAAAGGAACTGCGATTCCATTAATGTCCCTATATTGATGATGACTACTAAAGTTGGAGTTCTGCTTTAACCTCACGTGTTCCTCAGTTATTCCTACTATCAGCAAACGGCGTGCCACCATTTAATTGGCACTGGCGTCACAAATATTTTCTATCATCACCTGCCTTTGCAGAGAGTCAGCCGTACCAGGTTAGTGTCTATTGCACTACATCACCCAGGAACACTTCTAAACACAACTTGAGTACGCTGCACTTCTCTTTTGGCGTCACGAACAGGATACGCACGCTTTCTAGTGCAAGAAGCGTGAACTTTGTGCCTTATACAGTTGCCCTGTGACCAAAGTGACAAATTGCCTGTTTTATTCAAGTGGACTTTGTGGACTGAAAATCATACCCAAAGTGTACCAAAAACCCCTAAAAAGCGCTGTGCAGTGTTGCGCTACCCAGAGGAAGAAAATCGCCACATTGGAGTGTGGTTTTATGGACTTTCTAGCATCCTGCTTGCTGTCAGTGAATAGACAGTGGATTTTGCTAAAGATGGCCACCGGCCGCCTGGAATAAAGTTTCCCGCGCTGCTGAGGACCTTCGTGGGTGGATCCCTGCAAAGACACAGAGAATCCCGCCCCTCGTCATCATCGCACCGCCGCGGCCCTGCTCCTCCTACGTCACCGCGTTCTCAGGACGTCCGGAATCTCACGAGACTTGGCCTGCGCAAGCCCGGCGATACCGGTAAGCACCTGTAACCGGAGGGAAGGGGAGTGTTCCGGCCCCTTTAGTCGCCAGCGGCCACCTCTCAATAGACTACCATGTCAGAGCCGGGAGTGCCTGAGCAGCCGACCCCGGGAGAGCTTGCGGCTCCTAATCATCCTACAGCCCCCAGCATGATGCCCTTTACCATGCCGTACTATTTCGGGGCCCCATGGTTCCCCCGCTACAGGGGAGAGACCCATACCCTAAGGGACTTTAAAGAAAAGTTGCTGGCACTATTCCGGCTGTACCCTATAAATGCCGACCAGCAAATGGAAATCCTGCTGGCGCAACTGGAGGGAGCTGCCCGCAGGGAAGTGTTATCCTGGCCTGCTACTGAGCGGAGTACTCTAGAACAGATCTTCACCCGCCTCAGAGCCACTTTTGAAACTAGGACTGCCTCAGAGATAAAGATGCACTTCTTTGGCAAGAAACAGAAGTCCGGTGAGTCCCTCCGTGATTATGCCCTATCACTTCAGGAGGCTTTAGGGGCTGTGATTCAGATAGATCCCAAAGAGGCTGATAACCGGGACCAGACCCTAAGGGAACAGTTTATCACCGGGGCGTCTAGTGAGCAAATAAGGACCCAGTTAAAGATGCTGTCCGCCCAGCACCCTAACAGTGCCTTTCTAGACTTTAAAGAACTGGCTATAAAAATTCTGGGGTCAGCAGTATCTACGGAGTTAAGCACCCCGCCTGAGTCCCCAGCCTGCAAGCCAAAACCGCTTATCACTAACCAAGCTCAGGCCGGTCAAGCTGTTCAAGCTTCAGCTACCGATACTATTGCCATGCTGACAGAGCAAGTAAATCACCTCACTAAAAGTCTAGAGAAAGTGTGCAGAAAAATAGAGGAATGGGAAAAACCCATAATGACAGAAGAAGAATTCCTGTCACCTCCTAGGCCGTTCCCACCTCCTTACCAAGAGACTCACCCCAGGGATCCTGGGAGGCGTAATAGAGATCGTAAGCGGCCCGTGTGCACATACTGCAAAAAGCTGGGACACACAGAATCCACGTGCTGGCAGTTAAACGGGCAACCCCTGAGGCTGAGGACCACCCCTCGGGAGGTAGAACACTAGGTCCAGAGGATCCAAATTGGATGCCACGGTATGTAGGATCCCATCCTAAAATCAATATAGAGATCAACGGGGTCCCCTTTGAAGCCCTATTAGATACTGGGTCTCAAGTCACTACTATTCAGCTGCCTGCATTTGCAAAGTTCTGGGACACCAACCAGTTAACCCAGCCGCCTGAATCCTGGGTGGAGATTATCGCCAGCAATGGCAAACCAGTAAAGATTCACGGATACTGGGAACCCACCCTACAGGTGGGAGAAGTAACCTTACCACAACAGGGGGTGATAGTAGTGCAGGCCGGCTACAGAGGAGGACATCCTGTCATTCTAGGCACCAATGTCTTCAGAAACTGTTATTCAGAAATACTTGCCGCATTACATCAGACTTTGCCCACTGCGTCCTCTGCTTCCAAGAGGGTGATTCAAAAGACTATTACTGTGTTAAGTGCCCAGCAGAGGTTTGCTAATGGGAAAGGAGAAATTTGTACTGCCAGGATTAGTGATATTAAGCCTGTGACTTTGCCTCCTAATTCTCAAACTCTTTTATGGTGTCGTGCTGTCCTGGGAGTCCAAGGCCGAGATTATCCAGCCCTGGTGGAACCAATCCAGATGGAGGATTACCCTTATGTGAGAGCTGCCAAGTGCCTGGTGAACGTCTCCCAAGGTAAAGTACCTGTCCGTCTGATTAACCTGAGTGATCATCCTGTGGCGCTTAGTAAGCATTGCCGTGTTGCCCAGCTTTCTCAGGTATCCTTCCAAGACATCATTCGTCTTCCAGTGACAGAAAAGCCGCCAGCTACAGTCAGCGGATGCTCGCCGGTGACCCAGCCACAGGTGCCCTGGTGGGAAGAGCTCCATGTAGGGGACGAGACTACCCCCCAACAACAAAAAGAAGGGATTATACAGCTTGTCAAGGAGCACCACCAGGCCTTCAGTAAGCATGCCACTGATTATGGAGAGGTGAGTGCCATACAACACACCATACCTACTGGCTCTCATCCTCCTATCAAGGAGAGGTACAGACCTTTACCGCCTACTTCATATCAGACTGTAAAGGAAATGATCCAAGAGATGAAAGACTCTAATTTAATTCGGGACAGCCGTAGTCCGTGGGCGGCACCCCTGGTCCTTGTAAAGAAGAAGGACGGTGGTATCCGTTTTTGTGTGGATTATAGGAAAATTAATCAAATAACCCACAAAGATGCATACCCACTGCCCCGCATTGAGGAGTCACTAACTGCTTTGGGCTCCTCTGCCTATTTCTCCACGTTGGACTTGACCAGTGGCTACTGGCAAGTACCCATGGCCCCTGCAGATAGGGAAAAGACTGCTTTCACTACTCCCATGGGCCTGTTCGAATTCAATTGTATGCCGTTCGGGCTATGTAATGCCCCAGGAACTTTCCAGAGACTAATGGAACGGTGTTTGGGTCACAAAAACTTCGAAACAGTGCTGCTGTATCTAGATGATGTCATTGTGTACTCAAAAACATATGAAGACCATCTGAAACATTTGGCAGAAGTATTTGAAATCCTTATCAAATATGGCTTGAAGGTAAAGCCATCCAAGTGTCACCTGCTCAAACCTGCTGTAAGATACCTGGGGCATGTGGTAAGTGGAGAGGGCGTGCAACCTGACCCTGATAAGTTAGCGGCTGTCCGTAATTGGCCGGTTCCTACTACCGTCAAAGAGGTGAGGAGTTTCCTTGGTTTTGCAGGCTACTATAGACGGTTTATCCCCCATTTTGCTCAAATAGCTGATCCTATCCAGGAACTCTTGAGGGGGCAACCCATGAAAAGTCCTAGAACTCCTGTGCCCATTGAGTGGAATGAGGAAAGAGAGATAGCATTCCAATTGCTAAAAAAGAAACTGACAGAGCCTCCTGTGTTAGGTTATCCAGATTATAGCAAGCCTTTCCATCTTTATACCGATGCTAGCAAGCGAGGCCTGGGAGCTGTGTTAGCCCAAATCCAAGAGGGAAAAGAGAGAGTGATAGCATATGCAAGCCGCTCCCTGAAAGGAGCTGAGAAAAATGACCAGAATTATAGTTCCTTCAAACTAGAGTTCGTGGCATTAGTGTGGGCGGTGACAGAAAAATTCAAGGATTATCTAGCCGCCACCCCGTTCATTGCATTCACTGACAATAACCCTCTGGCGCATCTAAATACAGCTAAATTGGGGGCCTTGGAGCAGAGATGGGCCTCTCGCCTTGCCAACTATGATTTCTCTGTAAAATATCGTGCTGGACGGACTAATGATAATGCTGATGCTTTATCCAGGCTTCCCACAGAGACAGCTCCTGATGATGTGCGAGATGATTGGGAAGATGTAGAGATGCCGGCTTTCTATAACAAATTTTCTCAACAGGATCAGGCTCGAGCTACCAATAACAGAGCTGCAGTTCCTTCATCCTCCAATAGGCCTGAACCTAAAGAATTGTATTCACAGGTTTGAACATAATCCTGTTCATGGGATTCTATAGTAGAAATCGGTTGTCAACTTGAGAGTTCACAGCAAAACCATCATTCTAAAATATAACTTTTAATAATAATATATAAAATAGTCAATACATCCCTCTAATATAATTTGATAATAAATGATAAAGCGAAAAAGGAAAATAAATCAAAAACTAGGGTCAGGTTGGTGTTAGCAATAGATTAGTAGATGTTTGTAGAACCTACTAAGGGGTTATAGCCCTACTTCTGGCCCTAGTGTAGTGGCCCTGCCTAATTACGGAATAGCCGCCCCGATAGGGGCGATCCCGTTGCTCGTGCCTCCTATTGTCCCTGGTAGGCCCTATCGTGGGGTGATTACCTGTATAATGGGGGACCCTATAGGATGACCTGGGCTAATCTACACACAGAAAATAAATTATTATTGTAAAACATATATATACCCAAGATGGGTGATGAACAACCTAAGTGTCAAGTTGATATAAGAGAAATTACTAAATAATAAGAGTGAAATGTCCAATTGTCCCTACGCGTTTCGCCTGGTTGGTGTCAGGCTCATCAGGGGACATATTTGACAAGGAGTACCTATCACCAAGAAGTCTTACAAACATTAATACATATATATAAATTTCTTTTCTTTTTATTTTTCCTTTAGAGATACACGAACAAATATCCGAATCTAGAATCAGATAGACCAAAAGTTAGGAATAGTAGTGATCAATCAATTCAATGAGATTATCAAACTACTTGTGGGTAGGCCAATAGCTAGAGATAATGAAGTTACTGATCAATCAATTCAATAAGATTATCATAAAACTGATTATTAACAGCAGGTAGTCAGTAAAGGAGTGTGAATAGGAGTTTTCAATAATGATAGTGATAGAAAAAACACCCAAAATATTCACACATCTCACGCTTAACGATATAGCCAGACTGGGATAAACCAAATCATATATCTAGGTATCAAATCCTCAGTCAAACCCAATAAGAACTATGCCTATAAATTATAGCCCCATCACAACATTAGGACATCGTGCCTCTGACAGATGTCAAATAGGGCACATAAATACATTTGTCAATTATAGCAACATGATGTTAGCTATATAATCGGCTCAAATGATGGCAGCCGATATGTATCAAGGTTACAAACATAAAGCATCACCAATCGCTATGTGATATCAAGCAGTAGCGGATAGGATCCGCCGATAATACTTGCATGCCCTTATGTGACTTAGATAAATAAGTGGTGGTGTCCGTAGATGTTGATACCAGTATTGACAACGAGGTGACCCAGAGTGGTGGCGTCCGGCAGATGAGCGGCCGCTCATCTGCCGGACGCCACCACTCTGGGTCACCTCGTTGTCAATACTGGTATCAACATCTACGGACACCACCACTTATTTATCTAAGTCACATAAGGGCATGCAAGTATTATCGGCGGATCCTATCCGCTACTGCTTGATATCACATAGCGATTGGTGATGCTTTATGTTTGTAACCTTGATACATATCGGCTGCCATCATTTGAGCCGATTATATAGCTAACATCATGTTGCTATAATTGACAAATGTATTTATGTGTCCTATTTGACATCTGTCAGAGGCACGATGTCCTAATGTTGTGATGGGGCTATAATTTATAGGCATAGTTCTTATTGGGTTTGACTGAGGATTTGATACCTAGATATATGATTTGGTTTATCCCAGTCTGGCTATATCGTTAAGCGTGAGATGTGTGAATATTTTGGGTGTTTTTTCTATCACTATCATTATTGAAAACTCCTATTCACACTCCTTTACTGACTACCTGCTGTTAATAATCAGTTTTATGATAATCTTATTGAATTGATTGATCAGTAACTTCATTATCTCTAGCTATTGGCCTACCCACAAGTAGTTTGATAATCTCATTGAATTGATTGATCACTACTATTCCTAACTTTTGGTCTATCTGATTCTAGATTCGGATATTTGTTCGTGTATCTCTAAAGGAAAAATAAAAAGAAAAGAAATTTATATATATGTATTAATGTTTGTAAGACTTCTTGGTGATAGGTACTCCTTGTCAAATATGTCCCCTGATGAGCCTGACACCAACCAGGCGAAACGCGTAGGGACAATTGGACATTTCACTCTTATTATTTAGTAATTTCTCTTATATCAACTTGACACTTAGGTTGTTCATCACCCATCTTGGGTATATATATGTTTTACAATAATAATTTATTTTCTGTGTGTAGATTAGCCCAGGTCATCCTATAGGGTCCCCCATTATACAGGTAATCACCCCACGATAGGGCCTACCAGGGACAATAGGAGGCACGAGCAACGGGATCGCCCCTATCGGGGCGGCTATTCCGTAATTAGGCAGGGCCACTACACTAGGGCCAGAAGTAGGGCTATAACCCCTTAGTAGGTTCTACAAACATCTACTAATCTATTGCTAACACCAACCTGACCCTAGTTTTTGATTTATTTTCCTTTTTCGCTTTATCATTTATTATCAAATTATATTAGAGGGATGTATTGACTATTCTGAACCTAAAGAAGAAAGATGGGTGAAACTACAGTCTGAAAGTAGAGTGCTGGGTGAGTTGTTGGACTTCATTACTAGTGGCAGAGCCCCTGAGAGGATTCGGCGTAAGAGTGCAGATCCTGAGCTCATCAAACTGTGGAGACAGCGTCATCAACTCTTCATACAAAAGGGCCTGTTGCTACGGAGAAGCCTAGACCCAGTGTCCAACGAGAGAGTGCACCAGATTCTCATACCCCGACGAGATGCAGGTATGGTGTTGGAGATGTACCACAATCAATCCGGTCACTTTGGGGTCCAAAAGACTGAGGCTAATATCCGCCAGCGGTTTTACTGGGTGGGCATGAGAGAAGACATTGAGAAATGGTGTCGGGAGTGTGTAGCCTGTGCCTTAAAACGGAGTGAGCACCATGATCAGAGGGCACCACTGAGACCCATTGTAAGTACCCGTCCTCTTGAACTTGTCGCCATCGACCATGTGAAACTGGAGCCTAGTCGCTCAGGGTATGCTTATGCCATGACTATTATTGATCATTTCACTAAGTTTGTTGTAGCGGTGCCTGTGAGAGACCAGACAGCTAAGACTACCGCCGAACTGTTCTGGAAGCACTTCCTCCTGCCCTACGGATGTCCAGAAAAGATCCTCACCGATCAAGGACCTGCTTTTGAGTCCCATCTGTTCCATGAACTGTGCCGCTTACACAACTGTAAGAAGATCCGGACAACGGCCTACCATCCTCAAGGTAATGGACTATGTGAAAAAATGAATCAGACCTTGATAGAGATGCTGAGGGCCGTACCTCCTGAAACCAGAGGAGATTGGCCTAATCTGTTGCCACAGCTCATGTTCACGTACAATCATACCATCCATTGTTCCACTGGGTATACCCCTTTTTACTTGATGTTTGGGCGCCAAGGGACATTGCCTGCTGATCATTCATTGGACATACACGTACCTGATTGCATTAACCCATTACCTAACACCGACTGGGTTGCTGAGCACCAAAGGCGATTGAATGCAGCCAAAGCCATTGTTCAGGAACGTATGGACTTTGCTAGAGACCAACAGCAGAGAGACTATGATCAGGCAGCCCATGCAGAACCCCTGCCCATAGGGGCCGTGGTATGGTTAAAGAATAACCGTCGTACAAGTAAACTGGACAGTAAATGGGAACAAAGTCCCTATGTTGTCACTGCAATCCCAAATGTTGGGACTCATACTTATGAGATCACCCGGGAGGGCAAGGGATCCCAAATTGTACACCGAAACCGGTTAAAGCTCTGCCTGACACCAGAACCCAGTGCCGAGAGTTCTGGATCTGAATTCCCTGTGTCAGAGTCAGCAATACAGCCCGAGGATCCTATGCAGGCTGTTAATCATCTAAGGTATGACGCTGATCCCATGCATTGGCTTCTGACACCGTGGTTGAACTTGCTGGTGCCTGCTCCGGCCCCTGCTGTCTCTTCACCTCCAGAGGATCCGGTTCAAGACGCCCCGGATCCAGTTTCCCCTCTCGTGGATATTGTTGTTCCAGTTGTTCCAGACCAGGGTCTCGCTGATGGAGACCCTCCTGTTGCTCCTGTCTCTTCTACTTCGTTGCTAAGGGAAGAGGAGACCCCCGTACTGAGAAGGTCTACCCGGATGACCAGGGGACGCCCGCCAGTCCGTTTAGGAGACTTTGACTATTCTGGTGGTGTCTCCTCCCAAACCGTTGCTACTGGTAATACCTTGTTGGACATTTGTGCGCAAGAATGGACTCCCCCACGTGAGCCCTTGCCTGTGATACACCCACAGGAAACCCCTGGGTAGTTCCGTTATTATACTGTTTTATCTATTTTACTGTTCTATTATGGACTTATTCATTGTCATGGACTATCCTGGTTATCATGTTACGCTGTGCCAGGTCAGCGCCCCAGTTCCATTCACTATCCTGAGAAGAAGAGAACGACGCCCCTTGTCACTACCCTGCACCTTTATCAATTGGACCTGATCTGAATGTAAATGCAGATGAATTACATATATGTATGCCTGCATGTGTCTTTTTCTGTTTCAGGTAGAGATTCCAGTTGGGCGAGCCCTGATGGAGTACGAGGTCGTACTCAGCTTAAAGCAGTGGGGTATGTAGTGTACGGGGACTGTAATACCCGTCACTACCAAAGGTCACTTGGTGTGCTGTCGTCCCTCCTTATTTATGGGGAAGTTGGTATATGTCATCTTTATAAAATGTCATGTAATGTAATGCTATGTATTTCCCTGTTACTGTGAAACTTGCATGTACAGGCCTGCTAGGGGTGTCATTCCAGCTTCTGGTCATTAGAGGGAGCTAGGGAGCCCTAGTTTATATAAGGCCCAGTCAGGGAAGGCAGTTTTTAGTCTAGAGTTCAGAAGTTTCTAGAGCTGGAGGAAGCTGAGAGGGACAGAGGCAAGCCAAGGAAAGCAAGAGGTACTTAAGTTTACAGAGCAGGTACTTTAATAGAATAAAACCCAAGGATATACGCCAGAGCAGGGCATTGGACCCTGGAGAAGAATTTCTATGTTCCAGGATCAGACAGGAATAGAGTGCAAACGGCCTGTACTGCAAGTTCTGTGTTTAACACTCTGAAATCACCTTGCTGTAACTGAATTGCCTGCATCAACCGTATTGCAAGATCGACTGTATGCAAAGGAACTGCGATTCCATTAATGTCCCTATATTGATGATGACTACTAAAGTTGGAGTTCTGCTTTAACCTCACGTGTTCCTCAGTTATTCCTACTATCAGCAAACGGCGTGCCACCGTTTAATTGGCACTGGCGTCACGAATATTTTCTATCATCACCTGCCTTTGCAGAGAGTCAGCCGTACCAGGTTAGTGTCTATTGCACTACATCACCCAGGAACACTTCTAAACACAACTTGAGTACGCTGCAGTAATGGTGAACTCACTAAAAGAGTTCAAGAAGGGTCTGGATGTATTTCTGGAGTTTAATATTACAATTTATAGTTATTAGTTTTCTGGAGATCATTGATCCAGGGAGTTATTCTGACTGCTTGATTTTAGTAAAATTGGTTCTACCTCACAGTTTTTTTTTGCCTTCCTCTGGATCAACTTTCAGGATAACAGGCTGACCTGGATGGACATAGGTCTTTTTTCAGCCTTACAAACTATTTTACTATGTAATTGTGCGAGAAACCCTCCTGTCCAACATCAATGCCTGACCCCATGGTACTTATTTGTCTAAATGGGCACAAATTTAGACAGACATAGACACTGTCTTACATCTTGTGGAAAGCCTGCACAGGAGAATGGAGGCTATAATAGTCACAAAATGGTAAAACAGCTCCATATTAATGACCATAGTTTTGGAGTGTGATGGTCATCAAGCTTATATATTTGTGATGGGCAGATGGCTGTATAAAGTACATGGGATGTAGATTTCAGATTAGGATACAGCTAATAAAATTGTCACCAATCAGAATCAGAAAGTGGAAGAAAAAAAACAACAAACTATGGTTTCAGAAGTTTGAACTGAAGTTTACAAATCAAATGTACAAACAGAACATAAAATACCTAAAAATAGGTAAAAGTGCTCAAGTTAATCTATGGACCAGAAATGTTTTCGTACAATATTGGAGAAGATACAAACAGCAGCATGATCCAAACACACATTAGGGTTGTAATAGGGTGCGAATAGCGTGACAGATATTGTTCAATGAAGATATAATGTTCTGAGGAATAATATATAAGAGATAGAGTTGAGCGGACACCTGGATGTTCGGGTTCGGGCGAACTTAACAAAAAAGTTCGAGTTCGGGACCCGAACTTGACCCCAAACACGATCCCCATTGAAGTCAATGGGGACCTGAACTTTTGAGCACTAAAATGGCTCTAAAACAGTTATGGAAAGGGCTAGAGGACTGCAAATGGCAGCAAAATGTGGTTAAATTAGGGTACACCCCAAAACATTGGGAAATATAATCTGTGATAGCCCTCTCCAGCCATGCTAAACAAACGTTCAGACGATACACTGGCTGCATGGCAGGGCAGCACCTCAAAGGCGTAAAGGGCAAGCTCAGGCAATGTGCCCAATTTGGAGACCCATAGGTTGAAGGGGGCAGACACATCAGTCAGTACGTGTAGGCGTGTGCACACATACTGCTCCATCCTTTTGTCGCACGTCCCCGTGATGTCCACGATCCAATTGGATATCTGCTCTATCAACTTTCGATGTTCTTTTCTGCGCCTAACATGTTGATCACAGTTAGCGGCGAATCAGGGTTTCACGCCGGAGAGGGAGCGTGAGAAAGGGATACCACATCCAAGGGAGGTCAATGGCTGCAATGTAATCAAGCTGAAATGTGGGACAAGTTATTAAAGTGAAAGGATCGAATGAAAGGGTCAATTAAAGACGAATTTTAGAAATTTAAGTCCCTGTCACCTATGCAAAGCAGGGGTTTTTCATCGGCAAAAATGGGTTAATGTCACCAACCAATGGAACAGACAATATTTAAAAATTAGGGCCCTGTCAATGATGTAGAGCAGGGGTTTATTCACGGCAAAAATTTGTTCATGTCACCCACCAATTGAACAGACGATTTTACAAAACTTAGGTCCCTGTCACCTATGCAGAGCAGGGGTATGTACCCGGCAAAATTGTTAAAATGTCACCTGATAATGTAACAGATGACTTTTCTTAATTTATGTCCCTGTCACCTATGCAGAGCAGGGGTTTATTCACGGCATAAATGGTAAAATGTCACCCAAGAATGTAACAGACGAATTAGTGAAAAGTAGTTCCTTGTCCACTAGGTAGAGCAGGGGTATATCACAGCCAAAAATTGGTGAATTTCACCCGACAATGTAACAGACAAATTAGTGAAATTTATTAACCTGTCCACTAGGTAGAGCAGGGGTATATCACAGCCCAAAACTTGGGATATGTAACCCAACAATGTATCAGACAAATTAGTGAAAAAATTATCTTGATCTATGAGGTGGAGGTCCATATGGAGTAGGTGGTTGAGGAGGAGGTGGACATAGGTAGCCAACACTGGTTTTTGGTTTTATTTTTTTTATTTATTTTTAATGTTTAAATTAGGGTACACCCCAAAAGAGTGGGAAGTTTCAAAAATTCCACAATGAGCAATTGCGCTGTAGTATAACAATCGCTGGGTAAGGCCGGCATACAGGACTATTCTGCACAAGGTACGGACAAGTCCTGTCGGATCCATGCCTGGTTCATTTTAAAGAATGGGAGCTTGTCCACATTGGCTGTGGACAGGCGGCTGCGCTTGTCTGTGATAACGTCACCTGCCGTGCTAAACACACGTTCAGACAATACACTGGCTGCAGGGAAGGCGAGCACCTCCAAGGCGTAAAGGGCAAGCTCAGGTAATGCGCCCAATTTGGAGACCCAGAAGTTGAAGGGGGCAGACCCATCATTCAATACGTGTAGGCGTGTGCACACATACTGCTCCACTATGTTGCTGAAATGCTGCCTCCTGCTAAGACGTTCCATATCAGCTGGTGGTGCTGGTTGTTGTGGCGTGCTGACACAGCTTTTCCACATTTCGGCCATGCTAACCCTGCCTTCTGAGGTGCTGGTGGTGCCCCAGCTGAGTTGGCGACCTCTTCCTCCTCCTCTGCCTTCGCCTTGTGCTTCCACTGTGCCCCCGCTGTCAGGTGGGAAGACCAGAGTCTTACGATCACGCTCCAGTGGCGTAATTAAGGACGGTATGTTGTCCTTGTAACAGAGATCCAGCAGTGTGGCCAGACAGTAATCAGCACAAGTTAGAATGTGGCCAACTCGGCAGGCATTGCGGAGACATTGCAGCATGTAATGGCTCATGTGTGCCAGGCTGCTCAGAGGCAACGAAAAGCTGTCCTCTGTGGGAGGTGTATCATCTGTGTCCTCTGTATCCCCCCATCCACTGACCAGTGATGGCCATGAGCTGGTCTGGGTGCCACCCTGCTGTGAACATGGTTCCTCCTCCTCCATCTCCTCATCCTCCACCTCCTCATCCTCCAGAACTGTGCCCTGGCTGGACAATTGTGTACCTGGCATTTGTGGGTGCAGGAACCCACCCTCGGAGCCACTTGTGAATGACTGGCCAGAAACCCTATGAAATGATCCCTCTTCCTCCTCTTGTGCCACATACTCTTCCATCATCGCCAGAAGCGTTTTTTCAAGGAGGCATAGAAGTGGGATAGTAACGCTGAGAACGGCGTCATCAGCACTGGCCATGTTAGTGGAGTACTCGAAATAACGTAACTAGACACACAGGTCTTGCATGGATGCCCAGTCATTGGTGGTGAAGTGGTGCTGTTCCGCAGAGTGACTCACCCGTGCGTGCTGCATCTGAAACTCCACTATCGCCTGCTGCTGCTCGCACAGTCTGGCCAGCATGTGCAAGGTGGATTTCCACCTTGTGGGCACGTCGCATATGAGGCGGTGAGCGGGAAGGCCAAAGTTACTCTGCAGTGCTGACAGGCAAGCAGCAGCAGGGTGAGAAAGCCGAAAGAGCGCACAGACGACCCGCACTTTATGCATCAGCTCTGAGATCTCGGGGTAATTTTAAAAGGAACTTCTGCATCACCAAATATAGCACATGCGCCAGGCTAGGGATGTGCGTCAAACCGGCTAGTCCCAGAGCTGCTACAAGATTTCGCCCATTATCGCACACCACCAGTACGGGCTTGAGGCTCACTGGCACCAACCACTCATCGGTCTGCTGTTTTATGCCCATCCACAGCTCCTGCGCAGTGTGAAGTTTGTCCACCAAAACAGATAAGTTTTAAAACTGCCTGCTGTCATTTACCCCTGGCTGTGCTGAAGTTGGTGGTGAAGGTGTTACGCTGACCAGAGGAGGAGGTGGTAGAGGATGAGGAAGCGGAGTAGGAGGAGGAAGCAACAGGAGGCAAACTGAAGCGCCCTGCAATCCTCGGTGGTGGAAGGACATGCGCCAAACCTCAGGCCCAGCCACCACTGCATTTACCCAGTGTGCTGTTAGAGAGATATGACGTCCCTAATCGTGCTTACTGGTCCACGTATCCGTAGTTAGGTGGACCTTGCCACAGGTGGCGTTGCGCAGTGCACACCTGATTTTGTCCCCCACTTGGTTGTGCAGGGAAGGGATGGCTCGCCTGGAAAAGTAGTGGCGGCTGGGCACGACGTACTTTGGGACAGCCACCGCCATAAGGCTTATAAAACTATCCGTCTCCACCAGACGGAATAACAGCATTTCAAAGGTAATTCATTTTGAAATGCTTGCATTCAGGGCCAGGGATCGCAGGTGGGTAGGGGGGTACTTCCTCTTTCACTCCAGTGTTTGGGATATGGAGAGTTGACCACTTCCATGGGACATTGTGGAGATGATTGGTGACCCATGTGGTGGCGTTGCTGGCATATCCTCTGTTTGCAGGGTGGCAGGTGCCACTGTCACTCCAGAGGTGGATTAAGAGGCCGAGACTTCAGCAGAAGAGGAAGCAGGAGGAGCCAGAGACCTTTCTTTGTTTGAGGTGTCTACTCCACTGCAGCTCATGCTTTGCACTTAGATGCCTGGTCATGCAGGTTGTGCTCAGGTTGAGAACATTTATGCTTCAGGCTCTGACTGCACATCGTGCAAACCACTTGTGTTTTGTTGTCAGCACATTTTCTGAAGAACTGACACGCCAGGGAACTTCTTGGAGCTGGCTTTGGTGTGCTCGGTCCCTTGCTGCGTTAGACAGTAGCAGGCGTACTGTATAGGAGATGGCCGCTCTGCGTTTTCACCCTGCTCCCTCTTCTGCTGTGCTGGTGTGACCTCCGCCTCTTCCTCCGAACTACTCAGGTCACTCGCATGACCTTGATTCCATGTGGGGTCGAGGACCTCATCGTCCTCCACATCATCTTCCACCCAGTCTTCACCCCTACCCTCATTGTTGGTCTGCACACTTTCGAAAGCCCCAGCAGTTGGCACCTCTGTTTCGTCATCATCCGAGACCTGCTACGGTGGTCCTCCCCTGTACTCATCCGGAAACATAAGTGGTTGGGCATCGGTGCACTCAATCTCTTCCATTTCTGGGGCAGGGCTATGTGGATGGCCCTGGAAAACCCTGCTAGCAGAGTCATCAAAAAGCAGAAGAGACTGCTCCATGACTTGGGGCTCAGACTGCTTGGCTGATTTGCAAGGGGGTGAGGTAAAGGACTTATGGCCATAGTCTGCAGGTGCCAACTCTGATCTTTCAGCAGTAGTGATGATGAGCGGCAGAGGTCATATTTGTATTCTCGATATTTCGCAAAAATTTTGCAAAATATTTGTCGAATATTTGCGAATTCGTGATATTCTAAAAAAAATGTTACTAAAAAAATAAAAATAAATCGGCAAGGTAATGATCGCAAATTTTTGTAATGCTAATTTTTATTGCAAATTATTCAATTGCTGAGTGAAAACATGATTCCTCCCTGCTTCTTGCTTGTGGGCCAATGAGTGATAGCAGTATATCGAATATATTAGTTTTTTCGAATATTCGTAATATTCTAAAACAAGAATATATAGCAATATAGCGAATATTCGAAAAAAAAAAGAATATAGAGCAATTTTGCTAATATAGTGCTATAATATATTTTTTTAATAGTTGCAATTTTTTTCCAATCTGAACTTCAGATGAGAAAAAAATTACAACTATTAGACAAAGAGAAAATGATAGCACTATATTAGTTAAATTGCTCTATATTTGTTTTTTCGAATATTCGCTAAATTGCTATATATTCTTGTTTTAGAATATTACGAATATTCAAAAAAACTAATATATTTGATATAGTGCTATATATTTGTTTTTTAGAATATTCAGCATTTTTCCCATCTAAAGTCATGATTCCTCACTGCTTCTTGCTTGTGGGCCAATGAATTATTGGCCTACAAGCAAGAAGCAGGGAGGAATCATGTTTTTACTCGGCAATTGAAAAATCTGCATTACGAAAATTTGCAATCAACGCTACTCCTAAAGTCAAAGATACTGCAGCCTTCTCATTGGCCCACAAGCTAAAAGCAGGGAGGGATCATGTGTACTGATTTAAAAAAATCTCGAATATTCAAAATTATGAATTTATATCACTATATTCAAACTATTCGCAAATTTTCGAAGTACCTATATTCGCGATAAAAGTTTGCAATTCGAATATTTGTGATCATCACTATTCAGCAGGAGACTGGTTGGGAGACAATGTGAAGGAACTGGAGGCACTGTCAGCCACCTAATCTACTATTGCCTGTACTTGTTCTGGCCTCACCATTCGTAGAGCCGCATTCGGCCCTACCAAATAACGCTGAAGGTTCTGTCACCTACTCGCACCTAAAGAAGGTGTTTCACTTGTGCGTGTAGCTGGCACAGATCGACCACGTCCTCAACCTGCAACAGGAGCTCCACCAACACCAGTAGTACCACGATAAGGGCCACGTCCCTTATTTGACGCTCTCCTCATTCTTTGCGTTCACCCACCTAACAGATGGTTTTTGACAGGCGACAATCTAACCACCAATAGTAAACATTTAAGTTCACTGAGAGTAAGGCAGTGCTGATGTCATAAAGAGGAAAAATTTCTTGAGGTCACACAACAGTGTGAAAGGCGAATTTTATACAATTACTTCACAGTCCAAAAGAATGTTAATTTGTCAACCAAAAATGTAACTGCAGTATTGACTGGTTGTATTTGACTGTGACAAATGCAGCAAAGGCCCCAGATGTAGGGTCTTGCAAATAATAGTTTTTTTAAACCCAGAATATAACAGCAGTATTTAAAGCGGTTCTGCACTTTGTTTTAACTGATGATCTATCCTCTGGACTGGGACCCCCGCTGATCAGCTGTTTGAGAAGGCAGCGGAGCGGTCTTCTCACTGTTTACCGCCGGCCCACTGACGTCACGATTAGTATCAACTAGCGTGGGCGCAGGTAGTCATGTTCACCCCCCTGTCATTGATCACCCCCCTGTCATTGATCACCCCCCTGTAAGGCTCCATTCAGATTATCTTGCCCAAAATGGGTGATTTTTTAATGCCAGACTATAACAGCACTATCTAACGCTTGTATTTCACTTTGACAACAAATGCAGCAAAGGCCCCAGATGTAGGGTATTTTTTTAAAACCCATTTTCAGAAATGCAAATATGCTTTGCTGGTGCACTGAACTTGCATAAAATGGCCGCCGACGCCCACCTAACTGAAGGATAAAAAAAAAATTCTGTGTCACTGGGATCAGGGCAGAGTAAAAATATTGTGCACTGCACCCACAAAACATGGATCGGATCTGCAAAACACATACGGACATCTGAATGGAGCCTTACAGAGGGGTGATCAATGACAGGGGGGTGATTTATGTGTTTTACGGATCCACGGATCCATGGATCGGATCCGCAAAACACATACGGACGTCTGAATGGAGCCTTACAGTGGGGTGATCAATGACAGGGGGGTGATCACCCCATATAGACTCCCTGATCACCCCCCTGTCATTGATCACCCCCCTGTAAGGCTCCATTCAGAGGTCCGTATGTGTTTTACGGATCCACGGATCCATGGATCGGCAAAACACATACGGACGTCTGAATGGAGCCTTACAGGGGGGGTGATCACCCCATATAGACTCCCTGATCACCCCCCTGTGTGATTGATCACCCCCCTGTAAGGCTCCATTCAGATGTCCGTATGTGTTTTGCGGATCCGTGGATCCGCAAAACACGTACGGACGTCTGAATGGAGCTTTAAAGGGGTGTGATCAATGACAGGGTGGTGATCACCCCATATAGACTCCCTGATCACCCCTCTGTCATTGATCACCCCCCTGTAAGGCTCTATTCAGACTTTTTTTGGCACAAGTTAGCGGAATTTTTTTTTTTTTTTTTCTTACAAAAGTCTCATATTCCACTAACTTGTGACAAAAAATAAAATCTCACATGAACTCACCATACCCCTCACGGAATCCAAATGCGTAAAATTTTTTAGACATTTATATTCCAGACTTCTTCTCACGCTTTAGGGCCCCTAAAATGCCAGGGCAATATAAATACCCCACATGTGACCCCATTTCGGAAAGAAGACACCCCAAGGTATTCGCTGAGGGGCATATTGAGTCCATGAAAGATTGAACTTTTTGTCCCAAGTTAGCGGAACGGGAGACTTTGTGAGAAAAAATAAAAATAAATCAATTTCCGCTAACTTGTGCCAAAAAAAATAAATCTTCTATGAACTCGCCATGCCTCTCATTGAATACCTTGGGGTGTATTCTTTCCAAAATGGGGTCACATGTGGGGTATTTATACTGCCCTGGCATTTTAGGGGCCCTAAAGCGTGAGAAGAAGTCTGGAATATAAATTTCTAAAAATGCCCTCCTAAAAGGTACTCATTGGAATTTGGGCCCCTTTGCGCACCTAGGCTGCAAAAAAGTGTCACACATGTGGTATCGCCGTACTCAGGAGAAGTTGGGCAATGTGTTTTGGGGTGTCATTTTACATATACCCATGCTGGGTGAGATAAATATCTCGGTCAAATGCCAACTTTGTATAAGACAATGGGAAAAGTTGTCTTTTAGAGAGATATTTCTCTCACCCAGCATGGGTATATGTAGAAAGACACCCCAAAACACATTGCCCAAGTTCTCCTGAGTACGGTGATACCACATGTGTGACACTTTTTTGCAGCCTAGGTGGGCAAAGGGGCCCACATTCCAAAGAGCACCTTTAGGATTTCATAGGGCATTTTTTACACATTTTGATTTCAAACTATTTCTCACGCATTAGGGCCCCTAAAATGCCAGGGCAGTATAACTACCCCACAAGTGACCCCATTTTGGAAAGAAGACACCCCAAGGTATTTTGTGAAGAGCATGGCGAGTTCCTAGAATATTTTATTTTTTGTCACAAGATAGCGGAAAATGATGATTTTTTTTCTTACAAAGTCTCATATTCCACTAACTTGTGACAAAAAATAAAAACTTCCATAAACTCACTATGCCCATCACAAAATACCTTGGGGTGTCATCTTTCCAAAATGGGGCCACTTGTGGGGTAGTTATACTGCCCTGGCATTTTAGGGGCCCTAATGCGTGAGAAGTAGTTTGAAATCAAAATGTGTAAAAAATGCCCTGTGAAATCCTAAAGGTGCTCTTTGGAATGTGGGCCCCTTTGCCCACCTAGGCTGCAAAAAAGTGTCACACATGTGGTATCACCGTACTCAGGAGAAGTTGGGCAATGTGTTTTGGGGTGTCTTTCTACATATACCCATGCTGGGTGAGAGAAATATCTCTCTAAAAGACAACATGTCCCATTTTTTTTATACAAAGTTGTCATTTGACAGAGATATTTATCTCACCCAGCATGGGCATGTGTAAAAATACACCCCAAAACACATTGCCCGACTTCTCCTGAGTACGGCGATACCACATGTGTGACACTTTTTTGCAGCCTAGGTGCGCAAAGGGGCCCACATTCCAAAGAGCACCTTTAGGATTTCACAGGGCATTTTTTACACATTTTAATTTCAAACTACTGCTTACGCATTAGGGCCCCTAAAATGCCAGGGCAGTATAACTACCCCACAAGTGACCCTATTTTGGAAAGAAGACACCTTAAGGTATTTCGTGATGGGCATAGTGAGTTCATGGAAGTTTTTATTTTTTGTCACAAGTTAGTGGAATATAAAAAATCATCATTTTCCGCTAACATGTGATAGCGAATACCATCAGCGAATACCTTAGGGTGTCTACTTTCCGAAATGGGGTCATTTGTGGGGTTTTTCTACTGTCTGGGCATTTTAGAACCTCAGGAAACATGACAGGTGCTCAGAAAGTCAGAGCTGCTTCAAAAAGCGGAAATTCACATTTTTGTACCATAGTTTGTAAACGCTATAACTTTTACCCAAACCATTTTTTTTAACCCAAACATTTTTTTTTTATCAAAGACGTGTTGAACAATAAATTTAGAGAAAAATTTATATAGAAATGTAGTTTTTTTGAAACTGAAAGTGAAAAATGTCTTTTTTTTTGCAAAAATTTTGGTAAATTTCTATTAATAACAAAAAAAGTAAAAATGTCAGCAGCAATGAAATACCACCAAATGAAAGCTCTATTAGTGAGAAGAAAAGGAGGTAAAATTCATTTGGGTGGTAAGCTGTATGACGAGCAATAAACCGTGAAAGTAGTGTAGTGCAGAATTGTAAAAAGTGGTCTGGTTATTTAGGGTGTTTTAGCTAGGGGAGCTGAGGTGGTTAAAATGAGCTAATATATTGATTGAAATGTTTTTCAAAATAGAAAAGGTAGCTTAGCAATTACAGAACTGGTATTAAGTGGTGTCAAAATTATTGACACCCATAAGGGATATTGGTAAATACATGGTTGACTGTGTTAACACTACACTTTTGCATATGTTTGGACACTGGTGGAGGACAACTTAATTAGTGGAGGCGGGACAAGACAGTACAGACAGAGCAAACTGGATCAGTTCCAGCCACTGTTCCAGTCTGCCTACCCAGAAATCCAGAGGTTTAGAAAAAAAAAAATGGACAGCTGGGCAGAAGTACATATATTATACAGCAGAATTACATTTTGGTCAAGGCACAGAACTGCTCCACTACGGACGCCTGGCCAGAAGTCGGGTCAATGGAATATGGCAGAAACTCAAACTGCGGCTGATGATGTAGAGAAAAATTCATTTTTACAGAAGAATCTAATTTTGGTGAAGGTGTGGAGCTGTGCCAATATGGACACCTGGGCATAACTCTATCCAGTAGAATATGGCAGAAACTGTGGCTGATGACTTACAGAAATATTTAATGATACAGAGGAATTACATTTTGCCGATACATGGCCGGAAGACTCAGTGATAGGACAGGGCAGCACAGGGACAGTGATGTGTCATCATGGTACTAGTATTACTACTGGCCGGATGGCTGGTGCTGCTACTGTTGCTACTATCTGTATTCTGACTCTGGGATGACAAGGCCTTGTCTTTCATTTTGCATTTTGAGAGGCCTATGACTGAAAAGTCACCAGTTTCCTATAAATGAAAAATTAAAGGTTTAGTACGCACATATCAATAAACCGTGCTAGCAAAATGGCAAGTGTATTTTCTGTAATTTAAAGACAGAGGCATTATTAAATGTCCATCCCCTTCTACAAAAAGACTGCACACTGGTATTGACAACTTTGGGAATAGCAAATTTTTTCTATGCTATGTATTTCCACTATGCGTTTAAAATTTTTGTGGTAAAATTTATTTGAGACACTTTCTAATCTCTGATATATTCACTAACATGAATAAAACAACCCAGTGTTTATGAAAAATTGTTTTTTCTGACATTACACAACAAAGAAATTATTGGCCTAAAATTTATGAAAATACTGTCTGAAGCAGTAATGCATTCACTAACACTGATAATATGATGCAGTGTTTGCGGCAAATAGTTTTTTTCTACTAGGACTGAAATAACACTTGTTCAACAATGAAAATATTGTACTAAACTGTATGAAAACACCATCTGATGTAAGAATGCATCCACTTACATGGATAATACAATGTAGTGTTTGCGGGAAATTGTTGCTTTTCCACTAGGCCTAAAACATCACTTGTTTAACTATGAATTTATTGCACTAAAATGTATGAAAACACCATCTGATGCAGTAATGCATCCACTAGCAAGCATAATACAATGCAATGTTTGTGGCTAACAGTATTTTTTACTAGGCTTGAAATAATATTTGTTCAACTAGGATTTTAGTGGACTAAAATGTATGAAATTACCATCTGATGCAGTAATGCGTCCGCTTATAAATATAATACAATGCATTGTTTGTGGCAATTTTTTTTCCCACTAGGCCAGAAATAACACTAGGTTTTTATTGGACTAAAAAGTATGAAAACACTGCCTGATGCAGTAATGCGTAATGCAGTAATGTGTCTGCTAACACGAATAGAAAAATATAGTGTTTTAGATTAACTAAGAGTTCAATAACTGTGTAAAAATGTCATTATTGTCATAACTATAATGCAACAAGTTTAATAACACAAACATAATGCACTAAAAAATTATATGGAATTGCTAAGCAGCAGAATGTTGTTGGGGTGCTGTGCTGGCAGTAAGCCTATTTAGGGAGTTTCACAGTTCAGACAATAACCCGCCTGCAGGTCTTATGTGTTTGGGGTGGCAAATTCCAATTAACAATGTCACAGGTAACCACCATTAAAACGTAACTTTTAATATCTATCTAAAATAGCTACAAACCCTCCAACACAAACCACATAACAGTAAAATAAGAAAACAAGATGTAGATATCATTAGGTTGATACTTAGCTTTAGGGCTAGGAATGGCAGAGATTAGGCCTAATCTATAGCTATGGGCTCTCTCCCTATAGCTGACCCTCTCGCTATTTATGCCCTCCCTACAAACGGAATGGCTGCCCCAATAGGAGCGATCCCGTATCAGGAACCTCCAGAAATGCCCTTGGATCGCCCTGAGTCGGGATGTCCCTGGTAGCTATTGTATTCTAACCTATTAGTTCATCGTTATTGTAATAGCTAAGGACTAAAGGTACAAGAAAACAAAAAACAAATATACCATAAAAGGTAATGAAAGTTTAGAGACAGATCATGAAATGATTAGTCTATCTCCTGCTTATACTTGTAGATACATACTATTAGTTGTCAGATAGCACATAATCCCATATTCTAGTTACACAGAATGTTTGACATCACCTAGAGTTGATGGTATCAATATCCCTTTATTTCATAAATATTATGATCTTTGTCCTGACACGTTTCACCCTTACTGTACTCGGGTTCATCAGGGGACCAAATTGTATTCAGAAACAGGGGTAAAAATAGTGCCTTAGTATCTAAATGATATTTCAATTGGTAGTTATGACATTGATAAATATTTGTCTACTTGCGTATCTTGGATGAGGGCGTTAAACCCGATATCTCTATGTAGTAGCAGACACCTATAATATGATGTAATATAAATAAAACACTATTTTGTTTTTTGGTGCCATAAATTAGCATACGGCATTTAAAAAAAAAAATTGGATACCTGGTTATGGTTGGCTTTATGAGTTGTAACATGCAGAAAGATGTGTCTGTATTGCCGTGGGTAGTACTGACTAATTGCCGGGGTCCAGTAATCAGAAGGCCATAATAGTACTTCAGTGGTGTCTCCGCCCACCTTTTAGAAGTTAAATCTACGGGGCCCAGTCCATATATGATAACTCTGAACCAGGGACACTGCCATCTATATCAGAATCAGAACAGTAGGTTGTATTGTCTCTTATTTAAAATGTATTGTCTCTTATTTACCAAAGAGTCATCCCAGCTCAGTAAAATCACTAATGCAGGGGCAGAGGCTTTGGTCCATAATACATTAGCAATGATATTGTTTCTGGGCCAGTTTACCTTTAAAGCAGTGTTTTCTGTCAGTGTGCGGCATCCAATGGCCTCCCGGCATCTGCAACATTACAGAGCGTCGGTCAGTCATGTCGGACGCTTTAACATTGCCACCGGCTGATGACGTCACAGGGTCACATGATCAGAGCTTGGTCATGTGATGTATCACATGCTGATGACTTCACAGGGTCACATGATCAGAAACTGGTCATGTAAGGTATCACATGAACGCAGTGTTTCAAAGGTCCTTGATCCCTGCACTGAGCTACAGCATTATATTTCTAGCATTTGAAAAAAGATGTATCACATGCTGATGACGTCACAGGGTCACATGATCAGGACTTGGTCATGTGATGTATCACATGACTGCAGTGTTTCAGGCGAGGTCAAAGTATTGGGGACCACAGTCATCTTGAGTCTCAACATAAAAATACATGGCTCCAGAACAGGAGCTTGGGTACGTTCAGATGTGGGAAGTGTAAGGCGTGTCCTTTTATCAACATGTGTAGCACATTCATGGACAGCTCAGGAAATAAAATGTATTCAGCACGGAGCTTTGCCAATTGTAACATGGTAGGATTAGTCTATTTGGCAAAATGTGACTGATTTAAAATACTTAAGAAAAACTTACAGGCCATTCAAAAAACTGATTTTAGAACATATAGGGGATATACGAAATAGACGAGATAAACCCCTAGCCAGACATGTTTTACTGTACTATGAGGGAAATGTCAAATCGATACATTTCTCTATGACCGAAACCATCAAACCATCAATACGAGGTGGGAAATCTAGACAATATCCTGAGACAAAAAGAGTCCAGGTGGATCTTCACCCTCAGGTACCCGGCCGAAATTTATTTTCACAAAAGGCAATCCCCAACCTGTATTCTATTGTGCAAAAGGAAGTCATGGCATGTCTGGCACACAGTGTTGGGGCAAGGGTCCATCTGACCACTGATACCTGGTCTGCAAAGCACGGTCAGGGCAGGTATATCACCTACACTGCGCATTGGGTAAACCTGCTGATAGCTGCCAAGCATGTAATGCGTGGCTCTGCAGAGGAGTTGGTGACACCGCCACGACTTGCAGGCAGGCCTACTGCCACCTCCTCTACTCCTCCTACTCCATCCTCTCCATAACCTCCTCGGCTGAGTCCTCTTCTGCTGCTGCGTCTTGCTCCACATCAACTGCACCCCCCCCCCCCAGCTCCCCAGGGGCAATTCCACATCCCGGATACGACAGTGTCACGCCGTCTTGGGGTTGACTTGCCTGAAAGCAGAGAGTCACACCAGGAAGGTGTGTGGCCATTTCAGGCGTTCGTACACGGCTATGGCACACTTTTCAGATATTCAGCGGCGAAACAAATATGCCAGTGAGGCGGTTGATTTGCGACAGCCCGACACGTTGGAATTCCACACTCCTAATGTTCGACCGCCTGCTCCAACAAGAAAAAGCCGCCAACGAGTATTTGTATGACCGGGGTGCTAGGACAGCCTCTGCGGAGCTGGGAATTTTTTTGCCACGTTACTGGACGCTTATGCGCAATGCCTGCAGGCTCTTGCGTCCTTTTGAGGAGGTGACAAACCTAGTCAGTCGCACTGGAGGCACCATCAGCGACATCATCCCATTTGTTTTCTTCCTGGAGCGTGCCCTGCGAAGAGTGCTGGATCAGGCCGTAGATGAGCGTGAAGAGGAAGAGTTGTGGTCACCATCACCACCAGAAACAGCCTTATCAGCATCGCTTGCTGGACCTGCGGCAACGCTGGAAGAGGAGTCTGAGGAAGAGGAATCAGAGGAGGAATGTGGCTTTGAGGAGGAGGAAGACCAACCACAGCAGGCATCCCAGGGTGCTCGTTGTCACCTATCTGGTACACGTGGTGTTGTACATGGCTGGGGGGAAGAACAGACCTTCAGTGAGATCACTGAGGACGAGGAATGGGACATGAGTAGCTCGGCATCCAACCTTGTGCAAATGGGGTCTTTCATGCTGTCGTGCCTTTTGAGGGACTCTCGTATAAAAAGGCTGAAGGAGAACGACCTGTACTGGGTGGCCACGCTACTAGTCCCCCGGTATAAGCAGAAAGTGCCTGAAATGTTACCGAATTACCGGAAGTCGGAAAGGATGCGGCAGTTCCAAAATAATTTAAAAAGTATGCTTTACACAGCGTATAAGGGTGATGTCACAGCACAACGGGAATCTAACAGGGGAAGAGGTGAAAGTAATCCTCCTCCTACCACGACCACGCCGGCAAGGACAGGGCGCTTTACAGACGTGTTGTTGATGAAGGACATGCAGAGCTTTTTAAGTCCTACGCATCACCACAGCCCTTCGGGGTCCACCCTCAGAGAACGACTCGACCGACAGGTAGCAGACTACCTCGCCTTAACTGCAGATATCGACACTCTGAGGAGCGAAGAACCCCTTGACTACTGGGTGTGCAGGCTTGACCTGTGGCCTGAGCTATCCAAATTTGCGATAGAACTTCTGGCCTGCCCCGCTTCAAGTGTCCTGTCAGAAAGTACCTTGATAGGGGACGTAACAGGGATTAAACTGATAGGAATAGTACTACTTAACACACCACTCATATCTGGTGACACAGTACGTTGCACGGCGCACGCGCAATTCCCCAAATTGGAAGTAGGAGGACCAACCAAGCATCTTTTTCCATCTCCCGGTTCCTAAAATCTATTACATAGACCGGCCCCTGATAGGGGTCGTAACAGGGATTAAACTGATAGGAATAGTACTACTTAACATACCACTCATATTGGGATTGCACAGTACATTGCACGGCGCACGCGCAGTGCCCCAAATTGGAAGTAAGAGGACCGACCAAGCATCTTTTTCCATCTCCCAGTTCCTAAAATCTATTCCATACACGTCCCCTCATAGGGGACGTAACAGGGATTAAACTGATAGGAATAGTACTACTTAAAGGAAACCTGTCACCATGATTTTGGCATAGAGCTGGGGACATGGGCTGCTAGATGGCCACTAGCACATCTGCAGTACCCAGGTCCCACAGCTCTCTGCGCTTTCATTGTGTTAAAAAACAGTTTTGATCAATATGCAAATTACGTGATACGAGTCCTGTAGCCGGAGAGGAGTCAAGCCGGAAAGGAGCCCAGCACCGCCCCGCGTCCTCCGATTCTCCTCCTTGCCGGCTGACGTCACAGAGCTGGAGCGCCGAAATCTCGCGATGCGCGAGCGAGCGCATGCGCAGTGTCGGCATCATGTTCATTCCCTGTGCTGGCATCAGCACAGGGAACGAACTGCGCATGCGCTAGCTCGCGCATCGCGAGATTTCGGCGCTCCAGCTCTGTGACGTCAGCAGGCAAGGAGGAGAATCGGAGGACGCGGGGCGGTGCTGGGCTCCTTTCCGGCTTGACTCCTCTCCGGCTACAGGACTCGTATCACGTAATTTGCATATTGATCAAAACTGTTTTTTAACACAATGAAAGCGCAGAGAGCTGTGGGACCTGGGTACTGCAGATGTGCTAGTGGCCATCTAGCAGCCCATGTCCCCAGCTCTATGCCAAAATCATGGTGACAGGTTCGCTTTAACATACCACTCATATTGGGATTGCTCAGTACATTGCAAGCCGTACGCGCAGTGCCCCAAATTGGAAGTAAGAGGACCGACCAAGCATCTTTTTCCATCTCCCAGTTCCTAAAATCTATTCCATACACCGGCCCCTGATCGGGGACAAAACAGAGATTAAACTGTTAAGAACAGATTTTTTTTTTATAAAAAAAAAAAGAGGAAAGCCTCTGCGGAGCTGGGTATTTTTTGGCCGCGTTACTGAACGCTCATGCACAATGGCTGTAGGCTCATGCGTCCTTTTGTGGAGGTGACCAATCTGGTCATTTAAACCCAAGGCAACATCATCGACCTCATCCCATATGTGTTTTTTCTGGAGCGTGCCCTGCAAAGAGTGCTGGATCAGGCCATAGATGAGTATGAAGAGGAAGAGTTGTGGTCACCATCACCACCAGAAGCAGCCTTGTCGTCGTCGATTGCTGGACCTGCGGCAACGCAGAGAGAGGAGTCTGAAGAAGAGGAGTCAGAGGAGGAAGGTGGCTTTGAGAAGGTGGAAGACCAACCACAGCAGGTGTCCCTATGAGCTTGTTGTCACCTTTCAGGGACCCTTGGTGTTTGTACGTGGCTGGGTGGAGGAAGAGACTTCAATGACGTCAGTGAGGACAAGGAACGGGACATGGCTAGCTTGGTATCCAACCTTGTGCAAATGGGGAGTTTGTGGTTGTTTGCGGTGCGTTAAACGGGGAGTTTGGTCTGTCAGAGTTTGGTCTGTCACTGTGAAGCGGGCGTAACCCTTGCACTACCTGATCAATACAACATCATACCTGATCGTATACACACACTGGATGTTTTAAAGCACGTTATTCCAAACAATTTAGGAATGTTAGGCGATTTATGCCCTTTATGGATTAAAATCCGACTCTGCGTCAACTACGTAATTTTCCATGGGAGTTTTGCCATGGATCCCCCTCCGGCATGCCACAGTCCAGGTGTTAGTCCCCTTGAAACAACTTTTCCATCATTATTGTGGCCAGAAAGAGTCCCTGTGGGTTTTAAAATTCGCCTGCCTAGTGAAGTCTATGGCGGTTCGCCCAGTTTGCGAACATTTGCGAAAATTCGCGTTCACCGTTCGCAAACGGAAAATTTTATGTTCGCGACATCTCTAATGGGAAAGGGAAGTGCAAATACTCAAAGAAGTACAGGCTTTTGTAATACATGAGAAAGCTACTGCTCAGACTAGGCTGGTAATAATGGAAGTCTTACACTGGTAACAACTCCGGCCTGATCCTAATCCTTGATTATAAAGGTTATTTTCTGAATCCTAAAACTTCTATTCCAATGTTGTTCTGACAGTTGGCTTGACTGTCCTCAGGATTCACCTCAACCAGGAACTGAACTGCACACAACTGCACAGCCTAACTTAGGTCTGAGCTAAGCTAAAATATATATATATATATATATATATATATATATATACTGACACTGCTCCATCTAGTGGAGAAACAAGTGTAGTGCACCCTGACTAGGCCTGTATAAAGGATATTTGCATATGGAATCACATTGTGACATGGAGAATATGACAGGAGATAAAATACAAAATACAGGCATATCACATGACATTAATACATAATTAAGATACATTTGCGGGGCCCACGGTTACTTGAGTGGGACACTGCAATAAACAAATAACATAGGGGGTCTATGTATTGGAAAACCCTGTTTTGATCCTTTTACAATAGATGTTATAACGATAAGTTTCTATATTACACACAATATACTACTATAATATTTTGGTAGATATGACTGACTGATATAATTAAATATTAAAATAAAATAAAATGATGCCACCCATAAGATAAACACATCCATCTTTATTCCAATGAGATGGTTTTTACCGAATTATGGTTAAGCTGGTCTTTTTTCAAATGCTAGAAATATAATGCTGTAGCTCAGTGCAGGGATCAAGGACTAGAGTTGAGTGAACACCTGGATGTTCGGGTTCGAGAAGTTCGGCCGAACTTCCCGGAAATGTTCGGGTTCGGGATCTGAACCCGACCCAAACCCGAACGCCATTGAAGTCAATGGGGACCCAAACTTTTCGGCACTAAAAAGGCTGTAAAACAGCCCAGGAAAGAGCTAGAGGGCTGCAACATGTAGGTAAATCCCCTGCAAACAAATGTGGATAGGTAAATGAATTAAAATAAAAAAAAATAAAAAATTAACCAATATCAATTTGGACAGAGGTCCCATAGCAGAGAATCTGGCTTCACATCAGCAGAGAATCAGTCTCTTCATGCCATAGCAGAGAATCTGGCTTCATGTCAGCAGAGAATCAGTCTTCATGTCATAGCAGAGAATCAGGCTTCACGTCACCCACCACTGGAACAGGCCACTGTCACATATTTAGGCCCCGGCACCCAGACAGAGGAGAGAGGTCCCGTAACAGAGAATCTGGCTTCATGTCAGCACAGAATCAGTCTTCATGTCATAGCAGAGAATCAGGCTTCACGTCACCCACCACTGGAACAGGCCACTGTCACATATTTAGGCAGAGGCACCCAGGCAGAGGAGAGAGGTCCCGTAACAGAGAATCTGGCTTCATGTCAGCAGAGAATCAGTCTTCATGTCATAGCAGAGAATCAGGCTTCACGTCACCCACCACTGGAACAGGCCACTGTCACATATTTAGGCCCCGGCACCCAGACAGAGGAGAGAGGTCCCGTAACAGAGAATCTGGCTTGATGTCAGCAGAGAATCAGTCTTCATGTCATAGCAGAGAATCAGGCTTCACGTCACCCACCACTGGAACAGGCCACTGTCACATATTTAGGCCCCGGCACCCAGACAGAGGAGAGAGGTCCCGTAACAGAGAATCTGGCTTCATGTCAGCACAGAATCAGTCTTCATGTTATAGCAGAGAATCAGGCTTCACGTCACCCACCACTGGAACAGGCCACTGTCACATATTTAGGCCCCGGCACCCAGACAGAGGAGAGGTTCATTCAACTTTGGGTTGCCCCGCAATATAATGGTAAAATGAAAATAAAAATAGGATTGAATGAGGAAGTGCCCTGGAGTACAATAATATATTGTTAAGGGGAGGTAGTTAATGTCTAATCTGCACAAGGGATGGACAGGTCCTGTGGGATCCATGCCTGGTTCATTTTTATGAACGTCAGCTTGTCCACATTGGCTGTAGACAGGCGGCTGCGTTTGTCTGTAATGACGCCCCCTGCCGTGCTGAATACACGTTCAGACAAAACGCTGGCCGCCGGGCAGGCCAGCACCTCTAAGGCATAAAAGGCTAGCTCTGGCCACGTGGACAATATGGAGACCCAGAAGTTGAATGGGGCCGAACCATCAGTCAGTACGTGGAGGGGTGTGCACAGGTACTGTTCCACCATGTTATTGAAATGTTGCCTCCTGCTAACACGTTCCGTATCAGGTGGTGGTGCAGTTAGCTGTGGCGTGGTGACAAAAATTTTCCACATCTTTGCAATGCTAACCCTGCCCTCAGAGGATCTGGACGTGACACAGCTGCGTTGGCGACCTCTTGCTCCTCCTCTGCCTTCGCCTTGGGCTTCCACTGGTTCCCCTGTGACATTTGGGAATGCTCTCAGTAGCGCGTCTACCAACGTGCGCTCGTACTTGCGCATCTTCCTATCACGCTCCAGTGTAGGAAGTAAGGTGGGCACATTGTCTTTGTACCGGGGATCCAGCAGGGTGGCAACCCAGTAGTCCGCACACGTTAAAATGTGGGCAACTCTGCTGTCGTTGCGCAGGCACTGCAGCATGTAGTCGCTCATGTGTGCCAGGCTGCCCAGAGGTAAGGACAAGCTGTCCTCTGTGGGAGGCGTATCGTCATCGTCCTGTGTTTCCCCGCAGCCACGCACCAGTCATGGGCCCGAGCTGCGTTGGGTGCCAGCCCGCTGTGAACCTGCTTCATCCTCATCCTCCTCCACCTCCACCTCTTCCTCATCCTCGTCCTCCAGTAGTGGGCCCTGTCTGGCCACATTTGTACCTGGCCTCTGCTGTTGCAAAAAACCTCCGTCTGAGTCACTTCGAAGAGACTGGCCTGAAAGTGCTAAAAATTACCCCTCTTCCTCCTCTTCCTCCTGGGCCACCTCCTCTTCCATCATCGCCCTAAGTGTTTTCTCAAGGAGACATAGAAGTGGTATTGTAACGCTTATAACGGCGTCATCGCCACTGGCCATGTTGGTGGAGTACTCGAAACAGCGCAACAGGGCACACAGGTCTCGCATGGAGGCCCAGTCATTGGTGGTGAAGTGGTGCTGTTCCGCAGTGCGACTGACCCGTGCTTGCTGCAGCTGAAACTCCACTATGGCCTGCTGCTGCTCGCACAGTCTGTCCAGCATGTGCAAGGTCGTCATCATCAGAGACGTGCTGAGGTGGTATTCCCATGTCCTCATCATCAGGAAACATAAGTGGTTGTGCGTTAGTGCATTCTATCTCTTCCACCCCTGGGGAAGGGCTAGGTGGATGCCCTTGGGAAACCCTGGCAGCAGAGTCTTCAAACAGCATAAGAGACTGCTGCATAACTTGAGGCTCAGACAGTTTCTCTGATATGCATGGGGGTGATGTGACAGACTGATGGGCTTGGTTTTCATGCGCCATCTGTGCGCTTTCTGCAGAAGACTGGGTGGGAGATAATGTGAACGTGCTGGATGCACTGTCTGCCACCCAATTGACTAATGCCTGTACCTGCTCAGGCCTTACTATCCTTAGAACGGCATTGGGCCCCACCAAATATGGCTGTAAATTCTGGCGGCTACTGGGACCTGAGGTAGTTGGTACACTAGGACGTGTGGCTGTGGCAGAACGGCCACGTCCTCTCCCAGCACCAGAGGGTCCACTAACACCACCACGACCATGTCCACGTCCGCGTCTCTTTCTAGATGTTTTCCTCATTGTTACCGTTCACCACAATAAGAAAAATATTATTCGGGCCAATGTATTGAATAAAAATTCAGGCCTTTTTTTACAGACACCTAACACTATCTGGCTATCTATTTAGGTACCGTATTACACTAATACAGGCACACCAGTAATGACAGATTTAGCTGAATATAAATGTGAGGCCTATTTTTTAGGCGCTGTGTGACATGTATACGTTTAATCACAGAGTTAGACTTGTATCTGCACTGTAGTGTGTGTGTTAAGTTTTTCAGAATGACCCTATCAGCACCTTGAATCTAATATACCCTTTTAGGGATAGATTTAAAGTAGGCCTGATACAGCAGAAACCACTAATTTTGAGAATTGCAAATTTGGGAATTGTTTTTCAACCCAGAACAAAAACTGTGCTTTGACGGTCACTAAAAATAACTGGACCAGCTAAAACAGTACAGATTTGGATGAATATAAATGTCAGGCCTATTTTTTAGGTGCTGGGTGACAGGCTCAACTTGCCCCTGATGTAGTATATGGCCAAAAAATAACCACACTATTGATAGTTAAATGCACTTGGGTGACACAGGCTCAGCCTGCACCTGATGTAGTATATGGCCAAAAAATAACCACACTATTGATGGTTAAATGCACTTGATGAAAGCTTGACCCTGATGTAGGATATAGCAAAAAATAACCACACTATTGATGGTTAAATGCACTTGGTGGCAGCTTGTGCTGGCGCACCACAAGCCACAAAATTGCCGCTGATCACCCCAGAAAAAAGTGACTGAAAAACGCTCTGGGCAGCCTAAAAACACTGAGCAATTGAATAGAAGCAGTTCAATGATCCACAGCTGTAGATCGATCACTGAATGAAGTCTTTTGGAGGAGTTAATCTGCCTAATCTCGCCCTAACGTCTCAGCTGCAACCTCTCCCTACACTTGTATCAGCAGAGTGACAGGCAGCGCTATGTGACCCAAGCTTATATAGAGGCTGGGTCACATGCTGCACTGGCCAATCACAGCCATGCCAATAGTAGGCATGGCTGTGATGGCCTCTTGGGGCAAGTAGCATGACGCTTGTTGATTCGCTGCTTTGCAGCCTTTCAAAAAGCGCCAAGAAAGCGCCGAACACCGAACCCGAACCCGGACTTTTACGAAAATGGACACGGACACCCCAAAATTCGGTACGAACCCGAACTATACAGTTCGGGTTCGCTCATCCCTATCAAGGACCTTTGAAAAACTGCGGTCATGTAATACCTTACATGACCAGTTTCTGATCATGTGACTCTGTGAAGTCATCAGCATGTGATACATCACATGACCAAGCTCTGATCATGTGACCCTGTGACGTCATCAGCCGGTGGCAATGTTAAAGCGTCCGACATGACTGACCGACGCTCTGTAATGTTGCAGATGTCGGGAGGCCATTGGATGCCGCACGCTGACAGAAAACACTGCTTAAAAGGTAAACTGGCCCAGAAACAAAATCATTGCTAATGTATTATGGACCAAAGCCTCTGCCCCTGCATTAGTGATTTTACTGAGCTGGGATGACTCTTTGGTAAATAAGAGACAATACATCTTAACCTATTGTTCTGATTCTGATATAGATGGCAGTGTCCCTGTTTCAGAGTTATATATGGACTGGGCCCCGTAGATTTACCTTCTAAAAGGTGGGCGGAGACACCACTGAAGTACTATTATGGCCTTCTGATTACTGGACCATGGCAATTAGTTAGTACTACCCACGGCAATACAGACACATCTTTCTGCATGTTACAACTCATAAAGCCAACCATAACCAGGTATCCAATTTTTTTTAAACTGCCGTATGCTAATTTATGGCACCTAAAAGCAAAATAGTGTTTTATTTATATTACATCATATTATAGGTGTCTGCTACTACATGGAGATATCGGGTATAACGCCCTCATCCAAGATACGCAAGTAGACAAATATTTATCAATTTCATAACTACCAATTGAAATATCATTTAGATACTAAGGCACTATTTTTACCCCTGTTTCTGAATACAATTTGGTCCCCTGATGAACCCGAGTACAGTAAGGGTGAAACATGTCAGGACAATGGTGTCATCAACTTAGATGGCATCATAATATTTATGAAATAAAGGGATATTGATACCATCAACTCTAGGTGATGTCAAACATTCTGTGTAACTAGAATATGGGATTATGTGCTATCTGACAACTAATAGTATGTATCTACAAGTATAAGCAGGAGATAGACTAATCATTTTATGATCTGTCTCTAAACTTTCATTACTTTTTATGGTATATTTGGTTTTTGTTTTCTTGTACCTTTAGTCGTTAGCTATTACAATAACGATGAACTAATAGGTTAGCATACAATAGCTACCAGGGACATCCTGACTCAGGGCCTTCCAAGGGCATTCAGGAAGTTCCTGATATGGGATCGCCCCTATTGAGGCGGCCATTCCGTTTGTAGGCAGGGCATAAATAGCGAGAGGGTCAGCTATAGGGAGAGAGCCCATAGCTATAGATTAGGCCTAATCTCTGCCATTCCTAGCTCCAAAGCTAAGTATCAACCTAATGATATCTTCCATCTTGTTTTCTTATTTTACTGTTATGTGGTTTGTGTTGGAGGGTTTGTAGCCATTTTAGATAGATATTAAAAGTTAAGTTTTAGGGGTGGTTACCTGTGACATTAGTAAGCCTATTTAGAAACTTTTTTAAAAAGAAAAAGAAAAAAATATTTTTTTACTTGTAGGTGGCTGGTTTTGTAATGTAGAATTGCTAGAATGAGCTGCTGTATCAGCGGCTCCAGCTGTATAAAGAGATGTGCCCACCCCTCAGCCCATCACTTTGTAATCTTTCCCTGATCAAAGTCCCTAAAATCTACACTTGTTATTTCTTTCTATTCTCTCCCGATATTGTGCCTGTTGCACTAGAATAGTTGCTTGTGCCTCTGTAAACACTAAAATAGTTTTTTGTAAGACACTTCCAGGGACCCATCCACCCTCATCAGCAGCTCAACACAGTATGGCATTTGCTCATGCTGCCCAGTCGTCTCCCTACCTACTGCCACCCTCGATTGGCTGATGGGGTTGTATGTCTTCCAATCATGGCAAGCTCTACCCTCCACTTATTCCCAGTGTCATGCAAACATTCTTTTTCTTCCTCCTTAATGGTTTTCCCCAGAACTAATTAAAAACCTTTGGCTTCTTTTTGTGGACACATTTTTGGGAAATTTGTAATTCGTAAATCCTTTTAGAATCGATTCTCTCATCCTTAGTTTGGATCTACGCAGATTAGTAATCAGTTGAAATTACCATCTCCTAAGGGCTCTTTCACACCTGCGTTCTTTTCTTCCGGCATAGAGTTCCGTCGTCGGGGCTCTATGCCGGAAGAATCCTGATCAGTTTTATCCTAATGCATTCTGAATGGAGAGAAATCCGTTCAGGATGCATCAGGATGTCTTCAGTTCCGGAACGTAACGTTTTCTGGCCGGAGAAAATACTGCAGCATGCTGCGCTTTTTGCTCTAGCCAAAAATCCTGAAGACTTGCCGCAAGGCCGGATCCGGAATTAATGCCCATTGAAAGGCATTGATCCGGATCCGGCCTTAAGCTAAACGTCGTTTCGGCGCATTGCCGGACCCGACATTTAGCTTTTTCTGAATGGTTACCATGGCTGCCGGGACGCTAAAGTCCTGGCAGCCATGGTAAAGTGTAGCGGGGAGCAGCATACTTACCGTCCGTGCGGCTCCCGGGGCGCTCCAGAATGACGTCAGGGGGCGCCCCAAGCGCATGGATCACGTGATCGCATGGATCACGTCATCCATGCGCATGGGGCGCTCTGACGTCATTCTGGAGTGCCCCGGGAGCCGCACGGACTGTAAGTATACCGCTCCCCCGCTCCCCGCTCCTACTATGGCAACCAGGACTTTAATAGCGTCCTGGCTGCCATAGTAACACTGAACGCAATTTGAAGACGGCTCCGTCTTCAAATGCTTTCAGTACACTTGCGTTTTTCCGGATCCGGCGGTGTAATTCCGGCAAGTGGAGTACACGCCGGATCCGGACAACGCAAGTGTGAAAGAGGCCTAAAATAGCATGAAACAGTTGCAAATTTTCTAGGTTGCCAGAAGGAGGGCAGTGGAGCATACGGCCATCTTGTATAGCCAGGGGGATGAGAAGAAAACAGAACCCTGAAGATCATGGCTGAAGAACCACATAGTCTTGAGTCCTGCATACCAATGCATACCATTGTCACTTTGGCAAAAAAAAGAAAGCTTGCATACAATAGTTAGATAATTCGTTTTATTGAAGAAATGCCAAATAGCAAGAAGCAGTAAGAATGCAGGCTATGTAAACATTTATTGATTTGCAATATAATTCTTAATTCTTATGTTAAGGGATAACATAATCTTTGGGGGGGAAATTTTTATTTTTTATTTTTACAAAAGATGAATTTTGTATTTGTATTACAAATTTGTAACAAATACAGTGACTATAAATGCTAAAATGGTGGAATATGGATGTGTGTTTCATCCCCTATTGTTTTACCGTATATGCTGCAGACACATATTTTACTGGTTCACTGATACTGAGGGTAGGTACAGATACATCAGTTATGGCATCAATTTCTAGTGTTTTTGTACTATGCCAGAGGGAAGCTGCAGCAGATAGCTGTATATGTTGTAACCCACCCTTACTGTGATAATAAAAAAAGCTTCTTTTTTTTAGCTTTGGGACTATTTTAAGTTTATTTATTTTTTACAGTAGTAGAATATTGATGAGCTATCCTTGATGACCCCACTGATCAGATGTTTGAACAGATCTGTGGCCTTTTCCTAAGCCAGTGACGTTATGTGCAACAGTCACAGGGCCTAATGCAAGTCAGTCCCATTCAAGTGAATGGGTCTTGGCTGCAATACTAAGTACAGCTGCTATACAATGTATGGCACTGTGCTTGGTATGCTATGAGGAGCCAGAGTACTGTAGCCAATTCAAACAGCTGATTGCTGGGTGTCAGACCCTCACCAGTAGAGATGGCCTTGCGGTTCGCCGGCGGTCATTTCGCGGAGAACTTTGCTCGTTCACTGTTCGCCGAACGGGCGAACATATGGCGATATTTGCGCCCGCCATATTCTTTTACATTGTGAAGAACAAGACAGCCAATTGAGACGTTTCAGCACATGGACAAACCCCCTACCTTATAAATAAACCCGATCTGGCCGCCATTTTACATTCAGTCTTTTGCCAGTGTAGGGAGAGGCTGCTGTGTGGAGCAGGGACAGACTGTTAGGGACACACATCGCTAGCTAATAAGGACACAAAACTCCTTTTAAGGACTGGTATAGGTGTGCTATCAATAGGTGTGATATACTGAGGGGTGTAATATACTTATAATATACTTTCTAACATAGAAAATATATTATAGTGCATTTGTATTGTGCAGCACTTGTGTGCGGTTCTGCTGAGATACTGTAGCCACACAGAGTGACAAACGCTATTGGAACAAATAATTTCTAGGGGTGTGATATACCAGTTGCCCCCCAAAAACCTCATTGAGGCAAGGGTGTTATTTACCAATAATATGCGTTCTATATAGTGCATTTGTATTGTGCAGCAGTTGTGTGCGGTTCTGCTGCTATACTGTAGCTACAGAGTGCCAAACGCTATTGGAACAAATAATTTCTACTGGTGTGATATACCAGTTGCCCCCCCCAAAAAAACTGATTGAAGCAGGGGTGTTATATACCAATAATATACTTTATATATAGTGCATTTATGTAGTGTAGCATTTGTTTGCGGTTTTGCTGCGTTACCACAGCTACACAGAGTGAAAAACACTATTTAGGAAGAAATTATTTCTACTGGTGTGATTTACCAGTTGCCCCCCCAAAAAAGCAGGGGTGCTATATACCAATAATATACTTTCTATATAGTGCATTTAGGTAGTGCAGCATTTGTCTGCAGTTTTGCTGCGTTACCGCATCTACACAGAGTGACAAACGCTATTGGAACCAATAATTTCTACTGGTGCGATTTCTACTGGTGCGATTAACCAGTTGCCCCCCCCAAAAAAACTGATGGGGCCTGTACTGGCCGACAGTTACATTTTTATCCTGTGACCGCCTAATGTGCCTCCAGCCACAGAATCCAAAGTTCTTTGCTGTCAGGTGAATGTCTATTGGCTAATTTTTGGGGTCTGTACTGATTTTTGTATCTCTAGCCACCCTTGTCTCACTCCTCTGCCTCTCATCATGGTGGCGCATGAACCTCATTCACCATAAGGACCATCCAATATCACAGGGTCATGTGACTGTGCCCCCACCCTTTACTGTGCCCCTCACCCCATACTGCGCCCCCTTATTCCCTGCATTGTGCCCTCTTACCACACCCTGTGCAGTGCCCCTAGTCATTCCCTGTACTGTACCCTCTTATACTCTTTTATCCCATCACGGTATGGCGGTGCTATCCGGTTAATGTATGGCGGTGGTATCCAATAACTGGATGGCCATAACTGTATCGCTTTCCCTGCCCCCACCATCCTTTTTTAGACCTGGCATCAACTGGAAAAATATGTATTTAGCAGTGCAAAGGACCTTTGCGCCACAATCTGTGTCATAAATACGCCTAACATAGACTTTTTTCTATATAATAAATGACCACCTAATTGTATTATTATTCGGGGATAGGGCTAATATCTTTATATTATATAGATTCTAGTGTATTATACTGTGCCCTGTATTTCCCAGTAGAAAATGATCCTCGGGAAACACAGTCCTCATCCCTGACCACCAGGACCAGTTAGCGCTCTGTTAGTACATGGTGGCCTCCCCTCTCCGCCACGCTGCTCTGCTGTGTACTGGTGCTTATTCTGACACTAGGGCTGGGTTCACATCCTATTTTTGCCATCCACTAAATGCATACCAAAAATGTATGCGTTAACAGATGCATCGGACAGATGCCGTACAGTGGCGTCTATTCACCATACAGTTCCATGGTAGAAACATTTTTTATGTTAACGTATGTATTTTTTTAATAGACTCTGCAGGATACAAAAAACGTGGAGTGATGCACATTCGTATACATCAAACCAATAGGAAATAAAAAAAATTCTAGGCTCCAGCATGGCACATTGAGCGTTTCCCTTTAAGATGCATAAAAATGGTCCCTGATTAAAATACATATATTTTGTGGAAATTTTTGCCAATGATCCAGGTTGTGGGACTATTTGTGTAGTTCTAGAAAGTGTTTGCTGGCTGCAAATATGACCTGCAGGTTTTTCAGGTTCGCCTGCCATTAAAGTGAATGGGGCCTGCTGCGAACTTGCGATTCGCGAACATTTGATCGCGTTCGCGAACCGTCCGGCCTGATGTTCGTCCATCACTACTCATCAGATATTGTTGACCTATTCTAAGGAAATATCATCAATACTCTACTCCTGTTACTCTACCTCAGGTATCTGTTCTGGGACCCATATTGTTTAATATCTTTATCAGTGAAATTGCAGAAGGAATCGATGGGAAGGTGTGTCTTTTTGCTGATGACACAAAGATTTGTAACATGGTTGATGTTCCTGGAGGGATACACCAAATGGAAAAGGATTTAGGAAAACTTGAGGAATGGTCAAAAATCTGGCAACTAAAATTTTATGTTGATAAGTGCAAGATAATGCACCTGGGGCGTAAAAACCCAAGAGCAGAATATAAAATCAGCGATACAGTCCTAACCTCAGTATCTGAGGAAAGGGATTTAGGGGTCATTATTTCAGAAGACTTAAAGGTAGGCAGACAATGTCATAGAGCAGCAGGAAATGCTAGCAGAATGCTTGGGTGTATAGGGAGAGGCATTACCAGTAGAAAGAGGGAGGTGCTCATGCCGCTCTACAGAGCACTAGTGAGACCTCATTTGGAGTATTGTGCGCAGTACTGGAGACCATATCTCCAGAATGATATTGATACTCTAGAGAGAGTTCAGAGAAGAGCTACTAAACTAGTACATGGATTGCAGGATAAAACTTACCAGGAAAGATTAAAGGACCTTAACATGTATAGCTTGGAAGAAAGACGAGACAGAGGGGATATGATAGAAACTTTTAAATACATGAAGGGAATGAACAAGGTAAAAGAGGAGAGAATATTTAAAAGAAGAAAAACTGCTACAAGAGGACATAGTTTTAAATTAGAGGGGCAAAGGTTTAAAAGTAATATCAGGAAGTATTACTTTACTGAGAGAGTAGTGGATGCATGGAATAGCCTTCCTGCAGAAGTGGTAGCTGCAAATACAGTGAAGGAGTTTAAGCATGCA
Source organism: Bufo bufo (assembly GCF_905171765.1). Lineage (NCBI taxonomy): Eukaryota > Metazoa > Chordata > Amphibia > Anura > Bufonidae > Bufo > Bufo bufo. The sequence goes on from NC_053391.1 coordinate 463,959,255, forward strand.
TGGGATAGGCATAAGGCCATCCTTCATATAAGATAGGGCCAAGGGCTATTCATAGTATTCAGTATATTGGGCAGACTAGATGGGCCAAATGGTTCTTATCTGCTGACACATTCTATGTTTCTATGTTTCTATGTAAACCCCTTTAGTATTAGTTCACAAAAGAAGAAAACCAAATAATATACAATGCAAAAAATATAAATTTCCTATAGTTTGGCTTTTTTCATACTTAAAGTATAGCATTAGTACTAGGGTATGGAGTTTTGGAGGACTCTAATAGTTAACATTACAACTGAATAGCGTGCATATTTATATGAATTTTTGAAAAACTATTTGAAAGTCAACCAGAACACAACATTCTACATTTAAAGGGATATTTCCATCTCAATATTTTTGGCTTATCCACCATATATGCTATAACTGTCTAATAGGTGTGGGTCCCACTCTGGAATCTGCACCAGTATCTAGAATAAGGAACCCCCTACCACTGTCTCACCGTTGCTGTAAAAGGAGGGATGTCTGCACATGCATGGTTCTCTCTATTCACTTTTATGGGTTCAGAAAATTGTTGAGTTTTTGAAAAAGTGCATGTCCCTCCTCCTGTGGGTATGCTACAAATGTCAAGATAGAAATAACCTTTTGCATTACATTTATATTTTCTGTGTTACAGTCTGGAGATTGTACAAAAGCAAGAGTTTTTTTAGACTCTTTCCATGAGAAGGAATTGGTTTATTTTCTCCGATTTAATGACATTAGTCTTGAATCGCACATGTCGTTTTTTGATTCTGTCTCTTTTTCAATCAAAGGCATGAGTGGGTCTATGATGAAGAAAAAGTATAAAGAAAGAGGGTCTTCTCTTTTGTATCCACTTCTTAATTTAAATGTTAATACTGCTCTAAATACTGCATCAAGTGCCTGCATATCCAACTTTATAACCCAAAGAAATACCTGGACAATAGACAAACTGCCTCTTCCATTTTATTTGTAAGAGTGACATTCGTACACCGAATTGAAAAACTGCCATTGAAAGGTTTATCTAGCTTAAACAATTATTGGTGACATTTATCACAGAACTTATTGAAACAATTAAAGACTAATTCAGACCATGTAAAATAATTAAAATATTAAAATCAATGGCTCATTACTTCCAATTTTACAGTGATTTATAGAACTGATCACTAGAGGAAAATTGTAAGAATGCATACAGTTAAATAAACAAGGTTACTTAAAAATCAAGACAAGACTTTACGATTTGTAGTCATAGGATAGAAAGTAATAAGACTATTGTTTCAATAAGATTAATATCTACAATTATATAATTCAAACAAAATCATTTAATGTACAGTGATAAACGTAATTTTTCTACATAAAAATTATGTTACACAGAGATTGATCAAAATTCTCTTTACAGTCAATTAATCACAACTTCCTATTTAAAAACAACGTTGAGAAGGTTATATTAATGTAGAAATTAATTAACTAATTTCTCAAACTATGTTCTAAATTGGCTGAGATACATCAGATTTCCCATACAAAAATATCAGTTCTACTAAAAAGTCAGGACCTATGCAAAGAAAATGGGCTAAGCTTTTGTAGCTGCAATTTAAAATTCATTATTTTCAAATGTGACTATGGTATTTTTCAACAGATAAAGCGCTTTCTTATCCATGGCAGGAAAACTGAATGTGACCTGCCTCTCTGATTAGAAAGCCTATTCTTTTCTCTAAGGTACATTTCATCCACAAAAGGAAATATTTAATTTGTATTTAATCATATTTCTTCCGTGTAATATTTGGAAGTGTTTTCTTGGAAGCTAAACATGGTACTATTAAAAAAAAAAAAAACTTGAGCATGTTGGTGTGTACCAAAAATTCCCACAAAACAAACTATAGCTAAATAATTATCAGAATTTTTTCTCAAAAAGATGGTCAGTGAATACCTTTCACTAAAGTATTGAATCATAAGAAGAAACTGTATTTTGGACAGAATCTACAGTAATTGCCTTAAATATACATATAGTGGTCAATTTTAAAGTTTTAAATTAATGGGGGTAGGGGGTCAGAAAACCCCTTTAAACATCTAGTGAAAGTGGCACATCTTCAAGCAGACTCAATCTGGTGGGGGGAAGAATGTGTGTGGTTAGCTATCCTAATGGGTTTCACTCTAGATTAATTGCTGAACTTTTAAAAAAAAAAGTCACAAAAAGTTGCAAACTCACTCGAGTGGGGGGTAGGGGCGATAGAGGGTATCTGTAGAAAAACTGGAGTATTATTTCTAAACAAAAGGCTTAAAGATGCTCCAAATTTCTCAAACAACGTATGACACTTATTAAATTTGGTTCAAAGTATACTATTGCAGACTAATCAAGCTCATAAGTATAATCCCCAATGGCAACATTTTACAGTTCAAAATCTCTGGACCCCATTTCTCCACAATCTTGGGCCTCCTGCACACGAATCCTCAATACACGGGCACCGTTCCGTGTGCATTCTGCATCATGGATGCGGACCCATTCACTTCAATGGGTCTGCAAATCGGGAGATGCGGAATGGAAGCATGGAACTGAACCCTGCGGAAGCACTACCACTGGGTTTCGTCTCCCGTACTTCCGTTCCGCAAAAAGATAGAACATGTCCTATCTTTTTGCGGAATGGGCGGATCTCTGACCCATTAAAGTGAATGGGTCCGTGATCCACTGCTGCTGCTCCACGGTTGGTGTTCGTGCATTGCGGCCTGAATTTTGCGGGCCACAGCGCGGCCACGTGGTGCACACGTTCGTGTGCAGGAGGCCTTGGTCTGTATTTTCATAATTGTTATTTGTGTGCAAATCGCTTCCATTATTCGTTTATACTCGTTTATAGTCGGTATTGTACCACTTTTATCTAGAATGACCCCCATTTCTTAGCTCTATTGTTTGTATATATAACGGTGTGCAGCCATTTTGTTTTTTGTAGTTATAAGGAAAAGAAATCTGGTTAAACAAGGTCATGAGAAATGCTCGGCACATCGAGGTGTTCGGCCGAATACCGTATGTGCTCAAGCGCCAAGCTCGAGTCTCCTCCCCGCATGTTTGTTGGCTGCTACGCAGCCAATAAATGTGCAGGTAAGTACTGCCACTCAATGTAATGCCGTAGCCATGTTGGTTACTGGCATTACAGTGATTGGCTGTCCAGAACGCGTCATCGGGTGCTATAAAGCACCTGATGACGCGTGGTTTGGCCAGTCTTAGTCAGGGAGAGCTGTGCTGTAGAAAGGACAGAGTAGGTAATTGAATTTTATTTTTTGGTTAGGCAGGGTTGGTGTTAGAGACCCAAAAGTCCTTTTAAGGACTCTTGTATCTGGCAGCAATATATATTTTTAGCGCAACCTGTGCTAAATAGCTTGCAATTGTTTGGCTGCTGCAGACAGTGACATTATCTGCGCTACATCTCCTGTTTAACGTGTGCGCATACTAAAAATATCTGACATCCAGTGTACTTTTTACGTAGACTGTGTCCGCTGCAGACAGTTACATTACCTGCTCTACATCTCCTGTATAAGGTTTGCGCATCCTAAATATCAGTGACATTCAGTCTCATTTTTTTTGCTGCTGGTGGCTGCGACATTACCTGCGCTACATCTCCTGTATAACATTTGCGCATCATAAATATCAGTGATATTCCATGTAATTTTTTATTAGCCGGTGGTGACAGCAACATTACCTGCGCTACATCTCTTGTATAACGTTTACACATCATAAATATCAGTGACATTCAGTTTAATTTATTTGCACATACACTTGCACAAAACCTGCGCTACTGTACGTGTGACATACTTGCAAGCATATATACCATTTAATATGCAAAAGGCGAGCAGTAAGGGATAGGGAAGTGGCCGTGCTGCTGATGGTGCACGCAGAGGCCGTGGCCCTGGGCGCGGTGAAACTGTGCCTGCTGCCAGAGCACAAGAAACCCACTCATCCACAATGCCTAGCTTTATGTCCCAGTTTTCAGGGCGGCGCAAAGAATGAGGAGAGCGTCAAATAAGTGACGTGGCCCTTGTCGTGGTGCTACTGGTGTTGGTGGAGCTCCTGTTGCAGGTAGAGGACGTGGTCGATCTGTACAAGCTACACGCCCAAGTGAAACACTTTCCTCAGGTGCGAGTAGGCGACAGAACCTTCAGCATTACTTGGTAGGCCCGAATGCGGCTCTACGAATGGTGAGGCCAGAACAAGTACAGGTGATAGTAGATTGGGTTGCTGACAGTGCCTCCAGTTCCTTCATTTTCTCCCACCCAGTCCCCTGCTGAAAGCTCAGAGTGGACACCTGCAGCCCTTGGCCATCTGTCTTTCAACTCACCCCCTTGCAAATCAGGCAAGCAGTCTGAGCCCCAAGTCATGCAGCAGTCTCTTATGCTTTTTGATGACTCTGCTGGCAGGGTTTCAGTGGGCCATCCCCATAGCTCTGCCCCAGAAGTGGAAGAGATTGAGTGCAAAAGCGTCTGTTACATTCTTGGGTGACATTTTACCATTTTTACCGTGAATAAACCTCTGCTCCGCACAGGTGACAAGGACCTGAATTTCTAAAAATCGTCTGTTACATTCTTGGGTGATATTTTACCATTTTTTCCATATACAAACCCCTGCTCTGCATAGGTGACAGGGACCTCAATTTCTAAAATGTGTCTGTTACAATGATGGTTGACATTAGCCCATTTATGATGGTAAAAAACCCCTGCTCTGCATTGCCGACAATTTAGTAAAAACATCTGTTACTGATCGGAAGATGCGCGACTACTAGCGCATGCTGGTAGACGTGCTGCTGATTTCATTCCCACCTGACAGTGGGGGCTCAGTGGAGGCACAAAGTGAAGGCTGAGGAGGAGGAAGAGGTCGCCAACGCAGCTAGGGCACCACTAGCACCTCAGAAGGGAGGGTTAGCATGGCTGAAATATGGAAAAGCTTTGTCAGTACGCCACAAGAACCAGCACCACCAGCTGATATGGAACGTCTTAGCAGGAGGCAGGATTTCAGCAACATGGTGGAGCAGTATGTTTGCACACGCCTACACGTACTGACTGATGGGTCTGCCCCCTTCAACTTCTGGGTATCCAAATTGGGCACATGGCCTGAGCTTGCCCTTTACGCCTTGGAGGTGCTGGCCTGCCCTGCAGCCAGTGTATTGTCTGAACGTTTGTTTATAACGGCAGGGGGCGTCATCACAGACAAGCGCAGCCGCCTGTCCACAGCCAATGTGGACAAGCTCACGTTCATTAAAATGAACAAGGCAGGGATCACACAGGATTTGTCCGTACCTTGTGCAGAATAAAACATGTATACCGGCCTCACCCAGCCATTGTTATACTCCAGCGCACTTTCTCTTAGTTTTTTTTTTTATATTTCCCAATGTTTTGGGGTCTACCCAAATATAAAAAAACAAAAAAACAAAACAAAAAAACAAAACAAAAAAACTGTGTTGGATACCTCCTTCTCCACCGCCACTTCCACCTACACATCCAACGTCTCCTCAACCTTCTACTCCCTATGGACCTCCTCCTCCTAGATCAAGATTATTATTTTTTTATTCTTACGTATTTTGTTATTTTAAGTCATTTTCCTATCCACATTTGTTTGCAGAGCACTTGCCATGCTCTTTACCACATTTTGCTGCCTTTTGTAGCCCTCTAGCCCTTTTAATGACTTTTTTAGAGCCATTTTAGTGCTCAAAAGTTCGGGTCCCCATTGACTTCAATGGGGTTCGTGGTCAAGTTCGGGTCCCGAACTCGAACTTTTTTGCGAAGTTCGGCCGAACCCGAACTTTCAGGTGTCTGCTCAACTCTACTAGCAACCTCACCACCACCAGCATGATCCGCCACATGACATCAAAGCACTGTAATAGGTAGGCCGAACGCCTAGGTCCACAATCTGTCTGCGGGTCACATCACTGCCTCATCTTCCCTGGAGTTACGTGCTGGCCAATCCTCTGTCCAAGACGCAGGCCCAGATGCCTTCTGCCCTGCACCTGGACCTTCGCAAGCACCATCAGCGACCACATCCATTTCCATGTCCCAGTGAAGCTTCCAAATGTCCTTACCCCTGGCATTTGAACATAAGCACAAATACCCAGCCACCCACCCACACGCCATAGCACTAAATGTGCAGCTTTCCAAATTACTGGCCCTGGAAATGTTGCCATTTAGGCTTGTGGACACTGAGGCCTTCCGCAGCCTGATGTCGGCTGCCGTCCTGCTTTACGCAGTCCTCCCACTATTTTTCAAGGTGTGCCGTGCCAGCCTTAAACCCACATATGTCCCATAACATCACACGTGCCCTGACTAACGCAGTTGCTGGGAAGGTCCACTTAAACACGGACACATGGACAAGTGCATTCGCCCAGGGATGCTACATTTCCCTGATGTCACACTGGGCGAATGTTGTGGAAGCCGGGAGCGAGTCGTACCCTGGGATGGCACAGGTGCTACCGACGCCAAGGATTGCCAGCCCTACGTCGATCAGGGTTTCCGCCAGCACCTACATTAGTGGCTCCAACCCCCACTTCTCCTCCTCCACTTCCACCTCCGATTTATCTGTGTGCATCACCAGTTAGTCATCAGTCGGTATCTGGAAGCAGTGTAGTACTGCAGTGGGGAAGCGGCAATAGGCCGCGCTGAAGCTGATTGTCACAACTAGACAGCTGATTAAGTTCCTCATCTCGTTAGTCTATCTTAGCTGTCATGCAGTTGGACTGATTGCTTCCCTTTAAGTTCCTCCCCATGATGCATTAGGTTGCGGCTTATACAACTTCCTGGAGTGTGTGTGCATGCTGTTTCTATTCCTCAGTCCTCTGCAAGATAAGTGCTGTTCCTTTATTTGTGATTTTCTGTCTGCTGGATTTTCAGGTGACCCTGACTCCCTCCGTGTCTTGTGTAGGGAGCCGGTGGTCGTGTCCCCTCACTATTGTAGGGTCTTCAGGTATTAGATAGCCGAGGTACGTGGATATGCGCCCATCCACCTTTGGGGTGTTCGCATAGGCTGAGCAATTAGGGAGAGTGGCAGGTCTAATGTAGGGGTCTCCCTTTTGTTCCTTAGTTGTGGATCCAGTGAGTCATTAATTGTATTGCATTGTCTTGTTTCCTGTACACCATCCGTGACATTATAAGCCACCAAAACCGTCTCAAGCATGGATCCGGTTTCACTTTTGGCTGAGCGCTTCCAGGGTCTTTCATTGGAGGTAGCTGATCTCCGTAAGACTTTTTCTCAGTTTCAAGTGACCGGTTCAGCTTGCGTTCATGGAGTTTGTTCTGAGCCTAAGATCTCGCTCCCGGATACGTTCTCCGGGGGTAGTGAGTATTTTGAGCGTTTTAGAGAGGCTTGCAAACTCCATTTTCGCCTTCTTCCCCATTTCTCTGGTGATGAAGAACGGAGGGTGGGGATCATTATATCGCTGCTCAGGGGTAACGCTCAATCCTGGGCCTTTTCGCTGCCGGAGGGGGCACGGCCCCTCCGTTCAGTGGATGAATTCTTTTTGCCCTGGGTCAGATATATGATGATCCGGATCGTATTGCTCTGGCTGAGTCTAGACTACGTCTGTTATGCCAGGGTAAACAATCCGCAGAGATATACTGCTCAGAATTTCGGAGATGGGCAGCTGATACTGGTTGGAATGATGCTGCACTCCGAAGTCAATTTTGCCATGGTCTTTCAGAGGGATTGAAAGATGCATTTGCCTTTCATGAGAGACCTACCTCCTTGGATTCTGCTATGTCTCAGGCCGTTCGTATTGACAGGCGTCTTAGAGAGAGAGGAGAGATCTCTCCTTCCTGTCATACTCAGTCCCGGGACAGTGCAGCAGTCTCTTTCTGTGCGCAGGGGTCTCAGTCGCTGTCAGCCCCTTCTGAGCAGGAGCCCATGCAGCTGGGGTTGATTGCCTCTGACAATAGAAGATTCAGCCCGCATGGGAGGGTTTCTTTTTGTTGTGGAGGTATAAATCATTTGGCAAATGTTTGTCCCTCTAGGAGATTCAGGCAGTTTTCTGGGAGTAATAAAGAAACAAAAAGGAAAAAATCTTTTAAAAATGTTCCGTCTGTTACTATTGGCAGGGTTGAGGCGGAAATTGAAGGTTTTCCGTTTGCTTGTAGTTCCCGTTTTGTCCTGCTTGCTAGGGTGGCGCTAGAGAGCAAGAGCATTTTTTGTGAGATTTTTGTGGATAGTGGAGCAGCTGTCAATCTAATTGATAATCATTTTGCAATAACTCATGGTTTCCAGGTATGCACTTTGGGAAAGGATATTCCTGTTTTTGCTATTGATTCCGCTCCACTTTCTCAGAAATCATTAAAGGGCATAGTTCACAATATTCGTTTAATTGTGAGTGATGCTCATGTTGAGGATGTGTCATGTTTCGTCCTTAGCGGTTTGCCTACTCCTCTAGTGTTGGGGCTACCCTGGCTCACTAAACATAATCCCACCATTGATTGGCAAGCGAGGCAAATAAATGGTTGGAGTGACTTTTGCAGAGAGAATTGCCTCATGACATCTGTTTCTGAGGTTTCTACTAAGACTGTACCACCTTTCCTCTCTGAATTTTCGGATGTCTTCTCTGAGAGTGGAGTTCAGGATTTGCCCCGCACAGGGAGTACGATTGCCCTATTAATCTCATCCCAGGCGCCAAACTGCCTAAATCTCGTTTATACAATCTTTCCCAACCTGAGAGGGTCGCTATGCGTGCTTATATCTCTGAGAGTCTGAGAAAAGGACACATACGACCCTCGAAGTCACCTGTTGCCGCTGGTTTTTTCTTTGTTAAGAAAAAAGATGGTTCTTTAAGACCTTGTCTGGATTTCAGGGAGCTGAACAGTATCACTATTCGTGACCCTTATCCGCTTCCTCTGATCCCGGACCTGTTTAACCAGGTTGTTGGGGCTAAAGTCTTTTAAAAATTAGACCTAAGAGGGGCATACAACCTGGTCAGGGTCAGAGAAGGAGACGAATGAAAGACGGCTTTCAATACCCCTGAGGGCCATTTTGAGAATTTGGTTATGCCTTTTGGTTTGATGAATGCCCCAGCCGTTTTTCAGCATTTCGTGAACAGCATTTTTATCATTTAATGGGAAAATTTGTATTAGTGTATTTGGAAGACATTTTGATTTTTTCTCCTGATTTCAAGACTCATAAGGAACACTTACGTCAGGTCTTGCTCATCCTGCGGGAGAATTAATTATACGCGAAACTGGAAAAATGTGTGTTTGCGGTTCCAGAAATTCAATTTCTGGGGTTTCTTCTCTCCGCTTCTGGTTTTCGCATGGACCCCGAGAAGGTCCGCGCTGTGCTTGAGTGGGAGCTTCCTGAGAATCAGAAGGCGCTGATGCGTTTTTTGGGCTTTGCCAATTATTACAGGAAATTTATTTTTTGAACTATTCCTCTGTTGTTAAACCACTCACTGATATGACCAGAAAGGGGGTAGATTTTTCTTCCTGGTCGGTAGAGGCGTGTAAGGCCTTTTCTAATATCAAGGAGAGTTTTGCTTCCGCTCCCATCCTGGTACAACCTGATATTTCGTTACCCTTCATAGTTGAGGTTGATGCTTCTGAGGTAGGGGTGGGTGCGGTCTTGTCTCAGGGTTCCTCTCCTGCCAAATGGCAACCATGTGCCTTTTTCTCGAAGAAACTCTCCTCCGCAGAGAGAAATTATGATGTGGGAGATAGGGAATTGTTGGCCATCAAGTTGGCTTTTGAGGAATGGCGCCATTGGCTAGAGGGAGCCAGACACCCTATTACCGTGTTTACTGACCATAAAAATCTCGCCTACTTGGAGTCAGCCAAGCGTCTGAACCCGAGACATGCCAGATGGTCTTTGTTCTTTTCAAGGTTTAATTTTGTTGTCACGTTCCGCCCTGGGGTTAGGAATGTGAAGGCAGATGCCCTGTCACGTTGTTTTCAGGGAGGTGGGAATTTTGAAGACCCGGGTCCCATTTTGGCTGAAGGTGTGGTGGTCTCTGCTCTTTTTCCTGAATTGGAGGCAGAGGTGCAGGCAGCCCAGTCAGAGGCTCCTGATCTTTGTCCTCCTGGGAGGTTGTTTGTGCCTCTCGCTTTGAGACACAAGATTTTTAAGGAACACCTCGATACGGTCCTTGCTGGGCACCCAGGGGCAAGAGCCACACTGGATCTCATCGCTCGGAGATTCTGGTGGCCTGCGCTTCGTAAGTCGGTTGAGGGTTTTGTGGCAGCTTGCGAGACTTGCGCTGATGCCAAAGTCCCTCATTCACGGCCATCAGGTCCTCTCCTTCCCTTACCCATTCCTTCCCGTCCTTGGACACATCTGTCCATGGACTTCATAACGGACTTGCCTCGTTCCTCGGGGAAGACTGTGATACTGGTGGTGGTGGACCGTTTTAGCAAAATGGTGCATTTCATCCCTTTTCCTGGTTTGCCCAAAGCTAAGACGCTGGCGCAGGCATTTATTGACCACATTGTCAAATTGCATGGTATTCCTTCAGACATAGTCTCTGATAGGGGCACGCAGTTTGTTTCCAGATTCTGGAAGGCTTTCTGTTCTCGCTTGGGGGTTCGGTTGTCATTCTCTTCTGCTTTACACCCACAGTCGAATAGCCAGACAGAGCGCGTCAATCAGAATCTGGAGACATATCTGCGCTGTTTTGTGGCGGAGAATCAGGAGGATTGGTGTTCTTTTTTGCCCCTTGCTGAGTTTGTTTTAAATAACCGTCGTCAGGAGTCCTCTGATAAGTCACCATTTTTTGGTGCATATGGGTTCCATCCGCAGTTTGGGACTTTCTCGGGAGAGGGCTCTTCTGGTTTGCCTGATGAGGACAGATTCTCCTCGTCTTTGTCATCTATTTGGCAAAAGATTCAGGATAATCTAAAGAGCATGAGTGAGAGATATAAGCGTGTGGCAGATAAGAGACGTGTGCCTGGTTCGGACCTGAATGTTGGTGATCTGGTGTGGTTGTCTACCAAGAATATCAAATTGAAGGTTCCCTCCTGGAAGTTGAGTCCTAGGTTTATTGGGCCTTACAAGATCATGTCTGTCATCAATCCTGTTGCCTACCGTCTTGATCTTCCTCAGACTTGGAAGAAGATCCATAATGTTTTTCATAAGTCCTTATTGAAACCTTATGTTCAACCTATTGTACCCTCGCCTTTGCCTCCTCCTCCGATTATGGTTGATGGAAATCTTGAATTTCAGGTCTCTAGGATTGTGGATTCTCGTCTTGTCCGCGGTTCCCTCCAGTACCTCGTTCATTGGGAGGGTTATGGTCCTGAGGAGAGGATGTGGGTCCCAGTGACGGACATTAAAGACACTCGTCTCATCAGGGCTTTCCATAGGTCCCATCCTGAGAAGGTGGGCCCGAGTGTCCGGAGTCCACTCGTAGAGGGAGGGGTACTGTCACAACTAGACAGCTGAGAAGCTCTGACAGGAGCTTTCCAGATCCTCCTCCTTGAGTTTCTTTGTTTTGGTTAAGTTCCTCATCTCGTTAGTCTATCTCAGCTGTCATGCAGTTGGACTGATTGCTTCCCTTTAAGTTCCTCCCCATGATGCATTAGGTTGCGGCTTATACAACTTCCTGGAGTGTGTGTGCACGCTGTTTCTATTCCTCAGTCCTCTGCAAGATAAGTGCTGTTCCTTTATTTGTGATTTTCTGTCTGCTGGATTTTCAGGTGACCCTGACTCCCTCCGTGTCTTGTGTAGGGAGCCGGTGGTCGTGTCCCCTCACTATTGTAGGGTCTTCAGGTATTAGATAGCCGAGGTACGTGGATATGCGCCCATCCACCTTTGGGGTGTTCGCATAGGCTGAGCAATTAGGGAGAGTGGCAGGTCTCATGTAGGGGTCTCCCTTTTGTTCCTTAGTTGTGGATCCAGTGAGTCATTAATTGTATTGCATTGTCTTGTTTCCTGTACACCATCCGTGACACTGATTTGCTTAGGTGACAAATAGCACACTGCCGCAAAGCTGTGGCAGGAGATAAGAGACCAGGCATCGTTGTGTCTGATAATGGCCGTAACTTGGTGGCGGCTTTGGAGCTCGGCAAGCTCAGACACATCCCATGCCTAGCCCCTGTCTTAAATTTTGTGGTTCAGCGGTTTCTCAAAACCTACCCCAATTTGCCTGAGCTACTGGTGAAGGTGTGCCATGTGTGCACATTTTTCGCAAGTCATTGACAGCTTCAGTCGTTGTGTCAACGCTGCAGCAGCAATTGAAATTGCCAGCTCACCGGCTGTTGTGCGACGTGAGCGCCTGCTGGAACTCGACGTTCCACATGTTGACCAGGCTTTGTGAGCAGCAGAGGGCAGTAGTGGTATACCAGCTGCAACATGGTCGTCGCCTTTCCAGTCAGCTTCCGCTCTTCACTAGTGATAAGCGGCAGTGGCAATATTCGAATTCGCACAATTTCGCAAATATTTGGTAGAATATTCGTCATATATTTGCGAATTCGAGATTATTTTCTTGATAGCGAAAAATCAGCAATGTAATATTCGCGTAATGCGTAATACAGGCGTGGGTCACTATAGCTACATTTTTCAAGCTGCTAAAAGTTTCCTGAGACTGGAGAAAATGGTTGGCATGGCAGAACATTACAATAGCTTTATATGCAGATGGAGTGCTCCAATTCACAATTGTGATATCGGCACTAATAATGCGAATATTTTGTCGCAATACGTGCAAGTTCACATTTTAACAGGTCTAACTATTTATTAGTGAAATATTCTGCTGTCCATGTCAAAAGTTCACAACAATTCTTAGTGCACCAATCAGCTACACTATATCACTATCTAACCTACACTGACTATCTCCCACTAACTATCTGTAATATATATATATATATATATATATATATATATATATATATATATATATATATACTAGCAGAAGGACCCGACTTTGCATGGGTATATTTCATCTATTTAATTTAATGTTTCCGTGTGTCATAAAAAGATAACCGTTTCCCCCATAACAGTGACCTCTACAGTACCTGCCCCATTAACAATGACCTCCACAGTGCACGCCCCTTTAAAATTGACCTCCACAGTGGCCGCCCCTTTAGCATTGACCACCCCTTTAAAAGTGACCTTCACAGTGCCCATCCCTTTAAAAGTGACTTTCACAGTGACCGCCCCCTTAACAGTGACTTCCACAGTGCCCGCCCCTTTAATAACAGTGACCTCCACAGTGCCCACCACTTTAAGCAGTAAAGAAAAATGGCTGGGCTGTTATGGAAACCTGGAGTAAAACTGTGTTTCTGACAGTTGGGATTTGATGAGAAAGACTTGTAGGCTTGTATTGGGTAATGTGGGTCATTTTTGGGGAATATCTCAGGAACGGTACGTCCTAGAGAGCTGAGACCCAGTCTAAAACCTTCCCGGACACCTGATGTACCTGTGTGCCAAATTTGGTGAAGATCGGTCCAGTCGTTTGGTCGTGCATAAAGAACGTCCAGACAGACGTCTAGACAGAAAGACAGACAAACTCATATATATATATATATATATATATATATATATATATATATATATACACATACAGTGCTGCCCGTAATTATTCATACCCCTGGCAAATTTTGATTTAAAGTTACTTTTATTCGACCAGCAAGTCATTTTTTGACGGGAAATGACATAGGTGTCTCCCAAAAGATAATAAGACGATGTACAAGAGGCATTATTGTGGGAAAAATACATTTCTCAGCTTTTATTTACATTTGAGCACTGTGGAAAATCTCAGAGGACGTGGTCGGAAGCCAAAAGTGACACCTGTTCTGGCCAGCAGGATAGTTAGAGAGGTGAAAAAGAATCCAAGGATCACCACCAAGGCCATCCTGGTGAATCTGAGCTCTGCTGGTGGCAATGTCTCAAGGCAGACAATCCAACGGACACTGCACACTGCTGGGTTCCACAGATGCAAACCAGGCACACAAAAGCTCGCTTGGCCTTTGCAAAAGCTTACCTGGGCAAAGAAGAAGTCTGCTGGTCTTCTGTGTTATGGTCAGATGAAACAAAAATGTAATTGTTTGGTCACAATGATGTTTCCTTCATTTGGCGTAAAAAAGGAGAAGCCTTCAACCCAAAGAACACCATCCCCACTGTCAAACATGGTGGTGGGAACCTAATGCTTTGGGGGGGGGGGGTTCAGCCAATGGACCAGGGAACCTAATCACAGTAAACGGCACCATGAAAAAAGAGCAATACATGAGGATTCTCAACGACAACATCTGCAGAGAAACTTGGCCTTGGGCACCAGTGGACATTTCACCATGACAATGACCCCAAAAAAAACAGCAAAAGTGGAGAAGAAATGGTTAGCAGACAACAACATTAACGTTTTGGAGTGGCCCAGCCAGAGTCCAGACTTGAATCCAATTGACAATCTGTGGAGGGAGCTAAAGATCAGGGTGATGGCAAGAAGACCCTCCAACCTGAAAGATTTGGAGCTCATTGCTAAAGATAAATGGGCAAAAATACCTGTGGAGACATGCAAAAAGCTGGTCTGCAATTATAGGAAGCGTTTGATTGCTGTAATAGCCAATAAAGGCTTTTCTATTGATTATTGAGACGGGTATGAATAATTTTGGACTGGACACTTTTTGCTCAAATGTAAATAAAAGCTGAGAAATGTTTTTTTTCCCCACAATAATGCCTCTTGTACATCGTCTTATTATCTTTTGGGAGACACCTATGTCATTTCCCGTCAAAAAATTACTTGCTGTTTGAATAAAAGTAACTTTAAGTCAAAATTTGCCAGGGGTATGAATAACTATGGGCAGCACTGTATATAAATATATATATATATATATATATATATATATATATATATATATATATATATATATATAGATACACACACTCACCTAAAGAATTATTAGGAACACCATACTAATACAGTGTTGGACCCCCTTTTGCCTTCAGAACTGCCTTAATTCTACGTGGCATTGATTCAACAAGGTGCTGATAGCATTCTTTAGAAATGTTGGCCCATATTGATAGGATAGCATCTTGCAGATGATGGAGATTTGAGGGATGCACATCCAGGGAACGAAGCTCCCGTTCTACCACATCCCAAAGATGCTCTATTGGGTTGAGATCTGGTGACTGTGGGGGCCATTTTAGTACAGTGAACTCATTGTCATGTTCAAGAAACCATTTTTCCAGTCTTCAACAGTCCAATTTTGGTGAGATCGTGCAAATTGCAGCCTCTTTTTCCTATTTGTAGTGGAGATGAGTGGTACCCGGTGGGGTCTTCTGCTGTTGTAGCCCATCCGCCTCACGGTTGTGCGTGTTGTGGCTTCACAAATGCTTTGCTGCATACCTCGGTTGTAACGAGTGGTTATTTCAGTCAACGTTGCTCTTCTATCAGCTTGAATCAGTCGGCCCAGTCTCCTCTGACCTCTAGCATCCACAAGGCATTTTTGCCCACAGGACTGCCGCATACTGGATGTTTTTCCCTTTTCACACCATTGGTAAACCCTAGAAATGGTTGTGCGTGAAAATCCCAGTAACTGAGCAGATTGTGAAATACTCAGACGGGCTCGTCTGGCACCAACAACCATGCCACGCTCAAAATTGCTTAAATCACCTTTCTTTCCCATTCTGACATTCAGTTTGGAGTTCAGGAGATTGTCTTGACCAGGACCACACCGCTAAATGCATTGAAGCAACTGCCATGTGATTGGTTGACTAGATAATTGCATTAATGAGAAATAGAACAGGTGTTCTTAATAATTCTTTAGGTGAGTGTATATAAACTAACTAATGTAATGACACAGGAAAGCGGAGGTTCTTATATATTAAGGGGAAGGCAACTTTCCTATTGGTTGCTAGGGATGTTGCTCAGACAAAGACATTGCAGCCTTCTCATTAGCCCACAATCAAGAAGGGAGGTTACTGATGAAGAAAAAAAATCTAGAATATTCGAAATTACGAATATATATCACTATATTCTAAATATTCACAAATTCTCGAAGTGCCGATATTCGCAATTAATATTCCCTATTCGAATATTCGTGCTCAACACTACTATTCACAAGTAAGGAGTGGGCATGGATGTCTGACCTCTGTGAGGTTTAAGAAACTTTGAGGAATCAACACAGATGGTGAGCGGCGATAACGCTATTATCAGCGTAACCATTCCACTTCTGTGTCTACTGAAACGCTCGCTGCTCACAATTAAGGACGACGCTTTGCATGTGGAAGAGGTGCAAATGTGGGAAGACATTGCACATGGTTATAGCCAGACTACCCTCAGTTCATCTCCTCAGCGCGAATTGGACGATGAAGAGGAGGAGGAGGAGGAGGAGATGGTTGCCTCTGCTACAGAGGGTTTTACCCACAGCAGGTTTATTCCATCTGTTCAGCATGGATGGGACGAAGAGGAGGAAGATATTGAGAGTGATCCTCCTGATGGTCAGCAAAGTCTTGCCTGTTGGTGCTCTGGCACACATGGATGACTTCATGTTATGCTGCCTTTCTAGCGAACTGTGCGTTATACGCATTTTCATCTCTTATACCTCTGGTGGAGAGGATGAGCAAAACGGTGCAATACCAGAAGATCCTTGTTGAAAAATTGCTCCAAAAATCTCCTTCTGACAGCGCTGGCGGCAGAGTCCGTAGTTCCTTGGCCAACCGGGGAGGGGAGACAAGGGGAACACATAGCAGTTCCAACAGAGGCAGGGCAACACTCTCCAAGGCCTGGTTTCATGACACCCCGCCAGCACCCTCACCCTGATGCATGGCCTACTATCACAAGGAGAGAAACATTTTGGAAGATGGTGAAAGAGTACATAGCAGATCATGTCAGTGTCCTCAGTGATCCCTGAGTGCCTTACAACTACTGGGTGTCCAAGCTGGACACGTGGTACGAAATGGCGCTCTACGCCTTGGAGGTGCTGGCCTGCCCTGCCGCCAGCGTTTTGTCAAAGTGGGTATTTAGTGCTGCTGGGGGCATAATAACTGATAAGCGCATCCGCCTGTCAACTAAAAATGCTGACAGGTTGACTCTTATCAAAATGTACAAGGCCTGGTTTGCCCCTGACTTTTCTACTCCACCAGAGGAAAGCGGCTGAACATAAAGGCTCGGCTCAGCAGCAGGCACTCACCCCTAATGTTTTAGATGGTCAGCTCGGCAGCTGGCCCTCACCCATAATGTTTTAGATGGTCAGCTCGGCAGCAGGCCCTCGCCCATAATGATTTAGATGGTCAGCTCAGCAGCAGGCCCTCGCCCATAATGTTTTAGATGGTCAGCTCAGCAGCAGGCCCTCGCCCCTAAATGTTTTAGATGGTCAGCTCAGCAGCAGGCCCTCGCCCATAATGTTTTAGATGGTCAGCTCAGCAGCAGGCCCTCGCCCATAATGATTTAGATGGTCAGCTCAGCAGCAGGCCCTCGCCCATAATGTTTTAGATGGTCAGCTCAGCAGCAGGCCCTCGCCCCTAAATGTTTTAGATGGTCAGCTCAGCAGCAGGCCCTCGCCCATAATCTTTTAGATGGTCAGCTCAGTAGCAGGCCCTCGCCCCTAATTTTTTAAAGGGTCACTAGCAGGCCCCTTTCTCCTAATGTTTTTGAGGGTCACCAGCAGGCCATCAATCATAATTTTTCAAGGGTGTGTATGATGCCTTCCTTTATGTGTAATAAAGGGTGTATTGGAGTGCCGGTTCCTTGTAATTTTTGGCAGCCCTTTCACTTAGTGCATAGGCTTTATGAGTGTAGGAGTCCCACTACCTGAACAGTTGTACCACAATGTTAACGGGGCCCTCTTTTATGTGATATACAGGTTGTATCGGAGTGCCTCTTCCTTGAAATTTTTAGCAGTACTTGCACTTTATATACAAGTAAATATATAGGAAAGAATGTTTCCTAAAATTTTTTCCTCTAAAATCGATTTTATCTTCAGTTTTGTGCGTATTATTGTCAGTCTGAAAAAGTGGCTTGCTAATCGGACAACATTGTTCCCAGCAGCGACCTGGGAGTCCAAGATGCATCCAGACATCCTCCCTATGTTGTTCCCGAACCATTTCGGTGGTGTTTCCATCAATTTCTGACCTTTTCCTATGAACTAGTTAAACCTACAACAACCCACAATTACAATGCATCAATCCTCAGAAAAAAACATGAATAAACACCAAAAAAACGACGATGCTATTTGTATAAAAATAATTAATATTATTAAATTACATAGAACAATAAATTTCAGTGTTAGTCAAAAGGGATAGGACATGAAGAAACGAGCCTCTAGAATAGGGCTCAACAATGCGGAGAATCGCAATTTAGGGAAATTGCACCCTGAGCAGCCACAGTTGCAAAAGTGTTAAAGAGTCGGATGACAATAGAATGAGTAATAGGTAGTGATGACAATACCATATCTCCACAAACATGTTACATGACCATCCAAACTATCCTGGCACCCTCCTCATTGAAACCCAGGTTAATAGTAAGACTGCGGCTGTATAATGATATAGCTGGTGGCTAATGACTACTAAATGATAACTAATACCGCCAGTCCAACGCCAGTCTCACATTACATACCCATATTGCTGCTGCTTATGGTGTCAATGGATCCCCAAATGCCTCAACATCAACACGTGTTTCGCCACGTAGGCTTCGTCAGGGGGTACTATTCTAGAGACTCGTTACTTCATGTCCTATCCCTTTTGACTAACACTGATATTTATTGTTCTATGTAATTTAATAAAATTAATTATTTTTATACAAATAGCATCCTTTTTTTTTGGTGTCTTTTCCTATGAACCAGGCACCCTCCCCTCTTCAGAGCAGGGGTTGCCTGGTTTAATGCTCAGGTTCTCCCATTGACTTCTATTATACTCGGGTGCTCTACCGAGCACCCGAGCATCCCGAAGTGTTGTACTCGAGCACCCAAGCACTTAGGTGGTCGATCAACACTAATTTTTAAGTTATGAATATATTAATTTTTTATTATTATTCACCAGTGGTCTATACATGTTGGTGTGTGTATGCACACTGAAAGCTCGCAGAAGGGGGAATACCTGGAAATTAGAGATGAGCGGATTTTTTAAAAATTCGGCCGGTTTGCAGAATTTTTTTTAAAAATTTGGTTTGATCTGAATTTATTTGCGGCAAAACACGTTAAAAAACTGAATTTTCCTGCCTGCAGAAGCCTTTATAGTGGTGTAGAACATTGTGCCTTGCAGTAACACGCACAGGGAGTCTGCTGTGGTAGTGAAACAATACTGTGAGTCAGTATGACATGCAGATGACAGGCATCGCTCTAAAGCTACTTTCACACTGGCATATTGGTTTCCGTTTGTAAGATCTGTTCAAAGATTTCACAAGTGGTCCAAAACAGATCAGTTTTGCCCTTAATGCATTCTGAATTGTTAAGGATCCGTTCATAATGCTTTATTTTGACTCAGTTTGGCTCCGTTCCGCCTCCATTTCGCTTTGGAGGTGGACACCAAACCTCTGCTTGCAGCGTTTTGGTGGCCATCTGACGAAACTGAATCAAACACCATTTAAGTCAATGGGGAGGGATCTGTTTTTACTGACACAATATAAAACGGATGAGTCCCCCATTGACTTTCAATGGTGTTCAAGATGGATTTGTTTTGGCTATGTTAAAGGTAATACATCCGTTCTGAACGGATGCATGCGGTTGTACTATCTGAATGGATGCGTTTGTGCAGATCCATTTTAGATCCGCACCAAACGCGAGTATGAAAGTAGCCTTGGAATCACTGCACACTTCACTTATATGGGCAGTCACGGGTCCAAAACTGACCAAATAACTCAAGTATGAACTTAGCCTTACAGGTTGATGTTAGCCCAAGAAGAAGCGCACTTCTTTTACACCATAGTCAGCTGATTCCACATAGATGTCTACAGAACCTGTTCTATTAAACACTTATACAAGTAGAGCCCCCCTGAGTGGAGAGGGTGTCAGCAGTAAGTTTGTTGTTGATGTTAAAGTCGCTGATTATTTTGTCCTTCTTCTGATCTGTCAGAACAATAACTCCCAAAAAACCGCTGAACGGCAAATTTATTTTACTTTTGCCACTAATACACAACAAAAAGGGCTTTAGAACATATAATTGCACTGCTGAACGGCAAATAGGCTCATATTTTTTTTTCTACTTATACACACCACAGAAGGCTTTAGAACATGTAACTGCACCACCGCACAAGGGCAAATAAGATGAAGAAATATTTCCTTGTACTAAACCCTATTAATGGCTGTATCAAACAGCACTTGTACCCCAATAACAAGAACAGTTTACTGGAATTACAGAGCTGTATAATGGCAATTTGGGTGCCCAGTCAGTGCAGCAAGGTGTAATAGAATTGTTCTTATTACCCAGCCTGTAAACTCCCCTATTGAACCCTGTTCAACATAAATGCTGTGAAATTATTCCTCCCTATCGTTTCCCTACACCTTGAATAATCTTGCCCTGCACTTGTAAATCGTTTTTTTTTAGCACAATGAAGTTTTTTCTACCACTGTCCCTAGTGCCTGCTGACGTCTCTCCGTGCACTAAGTACACTGGAAAATGGCAGAATCAAAGATGGCTGCCGCTATTTATAGGGCTGTGACATCACAGGGCTGGCTGCTGATTGGCTGCATGCATGGCATTATGGGTGATCCTGCCTTCCCAGAGTTCCTTGCTCCATGTACTTGCACGTGCAGCAGCCATTTTAGGAAAAATGCGATTCGCTACCACGAAGCGTGAAGAAATTCGGATTTGGCGCAAAACAAATTTTTCCTGAAATTTGGATCGAATTCCACTTCATCATCTTCGATTCGCTCATCTCTACTGGAAATATTGCATCTGTGTGGTATCACGCTGGACTCATCTGCACCTTTTGTGTTTAGATTACCACTGTGAATTTTATAGATTTTTTCCAAATTTGGACTATTTGTATATGGACAGTTTTGCTATTTGTAACATATTGCTCCTCTGATGTAAACAATAGTTGCATATTTTGGATCTCCCTTTGTATATTTATTTATTTATATGTATTGGCATGAGCAACGATAGCTTCATGGGTATGTGGAATGAAGGTAATCCAGTTAAAAGTTGATGTGGCTTTAAGTATTTGGGATTAAGTCTTGGTCTGGAAAAAAGAGGAATTACTAATTTGCATGTAAATCCTTACTATTCTACTCTAATCTGGCAATGTTTTATCCTACTAACTAGCAGAAGGACCCGACTTTGCACGGGTATATTTTATCTATTTCATTTCATGTTTGTGTGTGTCGTTAAAAGATAGATAGTATTCCCCATAACGGTGACCTCTACAGCACCCCACCCCTTTAACAGTGAACTCCACAGTGCCCTGCCACTTTGAGGCTGGGTTCACACTTGAGCGAATTTGATATGCGCGTTTAACGCGCGTTTTTGTGTGCGTTTTTGTCCATGGTGAACGCGCGTATTACGCGCGTTTGTGTGATTGACAGCAGTGTCCTATGGCTGCAAACGCGAGACTAAACGCCCCAAAGAAGCTCAAGAACTTGTTTGAGCGTAGGGCGTTTTTCAGCGCGTTCAAACGTGCTGTAAAACGCTCAAGTGAGAACCAGGGCCATAGGGAAGCATTGGTTTTCATGTGTTGAGCGTTTTACAGCTCGTTTGAACGCGCTGTAAAACGCTCAAGTGTGAACCCAGCCTAAAATGGTAGCTCCACAGCAGCCCATCCCCTTAAAGGGCTTATGTCACTCCACTAAACTCATTATTATTTTTTTTGTCTCCTTAAAATCCTTATGCTGCGATTTCTCAATATATAGGGCTATTACTCAGTTTGGTTCAGTAGTTATATAAAAAAACTGACTTTTATAATATTCATATTACCTCTCTAGCAGCAGGTAGGGCGGCTACCCGCTGCTAGCAGCCGCATCCTCCATTCATAATGACGCCCCCTCCTCATGTTGATTGATAGGGCCAGCGGACGCGCTCGTTCTCTGCTGGCCCTGTCTGCGTTTTAAATCTGGCCCCGGTCTTCAGTTGGCGCAGGCGCACTGAGTGGAGAACGCTCGCTCGACCGCTCCATCCTCAGTGCGGCTGCGCCGGGTGTACATGTGACATCATCGGCGCAGGCGCACTGAGGATGGAGCGGCCGAGCGAGCGTCCTCCCCTCAGTGCGCCTGCGCCGACTCGAGACAGGTACGGCGCCGGCGCCAGATTTTGAATGCAGACAGGGCCAGCAGAGAACGAGCGCTTCCGCTGGCCCTGTCAATCAACATGAGGAGGGGGCGTCATTATGAATGGAGGATGCGGCTGCTAGCAGCAGGTAGCCGCCCTACCTGCTGCTAGAGAGGTAATTTGCATATTATAAAAGTCTGTTTTTTTTATATAACTACTGAACCAAACTGAGTAATAGCCCTATATATTGAGAAAGTTTTATATTGAGTTTAGTGGAGTGACAGAAGCCCTTTAACTTTGACCTTCACAGCAGCCACGACACTTTAACAGTAAGTTTCATAGCACCCCACTCCCTTGACAGTGACCCCCTCAGGGTCCTGCCCCCTTATCAGTGACCTCCACAGTACCCTGCTGCCTTAGCAGTGACCTCACAGTACCCTGCTGCCTTAACAGTGACCTCCACGGCAGTTGCCCCTTTAATAGTGGCACCTGCCCCTCTAACAGTGACCTCCACAGCGGCCTTCCCCCTTAACAGTGACCTCCACAGCACCCTACTCCTTTAATGCTAGGGCTTGACGATGACATCTGTCACGCAACATTTTGTCTCAACAATTTTTATAATGATAGGCTATGATGTCACACTGCGACATGTGACATGTTGTGAATGCGACACAACAGTCGCAAAAAATCCATGCAAGATGTCACATGTTGCAGTGCAACACCATAGACTATAATTATAAAAATTGGCACACAACGTGTAGCCCTAGCCTAAGACCTCCTGCACACAAACGTTTTTTGTTCCCATTTACGTTCCCTATACGGAACCATTCCTTTCCATGGATCCGCAAAACAATAACTAAAGTACTCCATATGCCTTCTGTTTCCGTATTTAGAACATGTCCTATTCTTGTCCGCATTACAGACAAGGAAAGTACTGTTCTATTAGGGGCCAGCTGTTCCGTTCCGCAAAATACGGAATGCACACGGATGTCATCCATATTTTTTGCGGATCCGTTTTTAACGGACCGTAAAACCATACGGTCGTGTGCAGGAGGCCTGAAGCTGACCTACAGCAGTGAAGAAAATGGCTAGGTTGTTATGGAAACCTGGAGTAAAACTGTGTGTATGTGGAGACTAAGGGCCTGCGAGCTTCTATTGGCTGATAAGGGACATGTAACCGTGTGTATGGCAGTTGGGATATGAAGAGAAAGACTTGCAGGCTTGTATTGGCTAATGCAGATCATTTTTTGAGACGTCCAAAGACCTGTTCCCCCCACAAGATTTCTTTCCAGGTAGCAAGGGATGGGTATACCAAGTTTCGTTGAAATCGATGGTTGTGTTTTTGAGTAAT
This sequence comes from Bufo bufo, assembly GCF_905171765.1. Classification (NCBI taxonomy): domain Eukaryota; kingdom Metazoa; phylum Chordata; class Amphibia; order Anura; family Bufonidae; genus Bufo; species Bufo bufo. The sequence goes on from NC_053391.1 coordinate 463,982,687, forward strand.
TGCATACATACATCCCCGGAAGAAGCCAGATCTACTGGCGAAACGGCGTTGGGTCAGGAGTCGGCCGAGAGATCTCTGCACCAGTCAGGGTATGTTTATACTTTGTCCTTTTCATTCCAACCTCAATCTCCACAATTGCCTCCTTTGCACTTTGTTTGGAGCGTTGCTGCTATGAGGTTTTGAGGTATGCTTTTTCAGCTAGCATTCTTTTTCCCTGTTATTTCGTGCATCGATCTCCCGGCCTCTCCTTGGGTCCTGCTACTCATCTGTGTGTCCCGCCTTGTGCTGCCTGTTTTATTATATATGTATGTATTGTTTATATGTTTATATATACTTACAATAAAGTTTTTTGGATCTTCATACATATGTAAGTTAGTTTTATTCATTTTTTTGGTGATTATCATGACTCCTTGGGGGTCCGATGTTTTTGATATTATTCTGTCCGGTTAATATTGGTTGCATACATACATACTAGCATTGGGCGCGAATATTCAAATCGCGAATATTCGAATCGCGAATATTAATCGTGAATATCGGCACTTTGAAAATTCACTAATATTTTGAATATAGTGATTTATATTCGTATTTTCGAATATTCTAGATCTAAACCCATTCCATGATCCCTCCCTGCTTCTTGCTTGTGGGCCAATGAGAAGACTGCAATGTCTTTGTCTGAGCTTAGCAACATCCCTAGCAACCAATAGGAAAGTTGCCTACCCCCTACTATATAAGAACCTCCCCAGCAGGCATTTTCTACAGGTTTTTTTTAAGTTCTGAGAGAGAGACAGCAGTGTCATTGCTGTGCTCTGTGCTTTCCACACTACATTAGATAGACAGTTAGCTTATATATATAATACAGATAGTTAGTGGGAGATAGTCAGTGCAGGTTATATCCTGATATAGTGTAGCTGTTGCAGTGCAGTGTGTTAGGTAGTGTGACAGGTTCTGCTGTCCATACATACTACAGACATAGTGCTGTGATGTCACAACAATACATAGTGCACCAATCAGTAGTCAGACCTGCTAAAATGTGAAGTTTCACGTAGTGCGCCAAAATACGCACATCATTAATTGCCGATTAGCGCAATCACGAATATATTGGAGCACTCTATCTGCATATAAAGCCATTTTTAATGTTCTGTACCAACCATTTTCTCCAGTCTCAGGAAACTTCTAGCAGCTTGGAAAACGTAGCAAAAGTGACCCACGCCTGTATTGCGCGCGCATTACGCAAATATTACATTGACTATTTTTGCAATCAAGAAAATAATATATATATATATATATATGACGAATATTCTACAAAATATTTGCGAAATATCGCAAATTCGAATATTGCCCCTGCCGCTCATCACTATTAAATATGTCCTTCATATATTTAGATAGTAAAAAAATAAATAAAAAATTGAAAGATTTTACTCAGTTATGTAGACAATATATACTCCTGCTATTTTACTCTTCCCTGCAACACGCCATATATTTACAGGGATGGTTTGCATGCAGTTCACACAAACTGCAGATGGTATACAGTACGGTAGTCAAAAAGAGGTTATAAAAACTTGTAGCCAATCAAAGCAGATAATTGCAATGAAGAAGGATAAAGAACTAAATTATTACAGTATTTGGTTTGAACTTGGTTTGAAACCTGCTTTTTTAACTTTTTATTACAGTAATTCAGTCACTAATTAGAAAATGTTTTTTGATTAACAATTTAAATACTATATCCATTAAATAATATAATAAAGACTAGAAACATAATTGTATGACAGAAAGATTAATTCAGTGACTAATACATTGCGATGATGAGATGATTAATTGCTATTACATAATGGCATTACTTAATATTTGAACAGAGCTGATAAAACATTCCATTAAGAGGGGTTTGAGGAATAAAACATTAACACAGTAAAATAATAACATTTGCAATATGTTAAATGTAATGTTTTGCACCAAACCCTTTGCACCAGACTGTTAAAGTCTCTCATCTCATGTACAGTTTGTGCTGACCCGATGACTTGTTGTTTTTAAAATGTTTCAAAAGAAGGGCTGGGCACTCGCAATATATGGAGTATGTGGTACTTTATTAAATAAAATGCTATAATACTGATAAAATTAGCAAGAACGATAAAAATATAATGACACTACAATCAATAAACACAATAAATAGGTCTGGCCAGACTATATAGTACCTTCACAATAAAAACAATTAATTATTAAAACCACAGAGTTCCAATAAAACGCAATGGTTATCCTTAAATCCGATGTCCATAAATTTTGCATCAATAGACACAAGTCCAAAATTTTGTATAAATAATCATATGAAAAGAGTGGTATTATATTCAAGATATTCGACCCAATGTCCCAACATCTACATATAATCGTAGATTGTCCGAATTTTTTGAATATAGATTAGTCTGTATAAGGACCAAGTTGCAACGTCAAGAGATAGGACTGTGCCGATTATATTAGTCACAAATACTTATTCCATCTATGGTTATGTTATTTACTCACGAAACAGATGTCTGTAGGCGGATCCAATCGACAGACCGCGGCGTCACGCGAGGTGATCCAGATGCGATCCTCCGCTACTGCTTTATTCACGTGAGTATCGATTTTGTTTGTGGAATAGTAATATGCGGTTTGCCTTAGCAGTTTTCAAGGAGTTTCGACAGCTAATGTCCTTTTACTTTAACAAGCTTTCACTTACTGGCGCCAGTAGTTTCTTTAACAGTCCACAGCTCCACAAATGCATGTGATATGTCTTCAATAAGTTTTCTCCAGAGGAATTCAGAGCTGTAGAAGTTGGTGGTTCTTGTGTTGAATGAGGGGGTCCAGTACCAAACGCGTTTGGTGCTCTTAGTGGCCCCTTCCTCAGTGGTTGACCTCCCCTCCATAATGCTGCTCCTTTATAGGGAGATTTGGAAGTTTGCAAAATGAGAAATGAATCCAGTTGTCCTCAAATTCTGTAATGGATTTTTACCATGGAATCGATTTGGATCGAATAATGCTCTTTTCTCTAATAAGATAAATACTTTCCACATTGGTCTTCACTGTGCAAACTCACTACATTCTATAGATCACATTGCACAAAAAAAAAAAAAAGAAAACGCATCATATACAAAAAACGCATATGCGGTATTGATGCGTTTTTATTGGAAATCACTTTTTAAGCTATGTTAATCCATAAATAATCAATATTCATCTTAAAAGATTGTGTATTAAATACTAAAACATCTAAAATGTCTAAAATCAATTGATGCCCCCATGTTGATATATTATGACGTAGAGAAATAGATAAAAACCTAAGAACAATATCAAAAATATCAAAGATATAGTAAACGGCTAGTTAAAAATGCATTGATCAATTTTATGTGTCAATGGTGGCCTCCTGTTGCTCGAATTGTTTAAAATTCACAGTTCAATTTTCTATATGCAATGTCGTATGGTATGGGTGAGTGCCATCGGCTAAGAGGGACCGCCCACCTTAAATATGGTACGGTTCCTAGTCAGCCGGTGGCACCCACCCCAAAACGAGCCTACAGGAAGCCAAATAATTCAAAGTCGGAGTTCAACCCCATTGGCAGGAGTGTGTCGAATTCGAAAATCTTTTGTGTCTCTGCTCTTGACATCCTGCCAATGTGGTCCCCTCTCCTCCAATCCTTATGTACCTTTTCAAGGGCTACGAATTTCAGGCCTGAGGGATCCTGATTATGCTTATCTTTAAAATGGCTGGAGAGGGAGTGATTATCGAAGCCCTTTTTAATCTTAGCGATATGCTCGGCTATTCTCTTCTTTAATAATCTCTTCGTTCTCCCAATATATTGTAATCCACAAGGGCATTCGATGATATAGATTACGTCACTTGAATCGCAGGATAAGAATTCTTTAATCATGTGTTTATGTCCATTTGAGGTAGATGTTATCTCCATTGTCTTTTTTGGAAAGGTCGTGTCCACACCTAAAAAAACATTTAATATCGGCCCATTTTTGTACTGTTTGTGATTTTTTTGTCCTAGATTTAATGGATAGGGCTACCTTCAGGCTCAAATTAGGGGCCTTTGTAAAGGAGATTAACGGAAATTCTGGCATCATGGCTCCAATGATCTTATCTTTCTGGACCATGTGCCAGTGTTTCCTAATAATTTTTTGGACTTTTGCATATTGTTCATTATATGGCAATATCATCCTCACCTGGTCATCAATAATCCTTTTTTGAGGTAAAATGCTATCATTGAAAAAGGTCTTCCTATCCATGTTGCGGACCCTATCAAGGGTTTTATCGAGCATTTTTAGGGGATATTGTTTCTCTAAAAACAGTTTTTTCATCCTTATTGCCTCAACCTCAAATTCTTGGTCCGCTGTGCAATTTCTTTTTATTCTTCTTAACTGCCCTTGAGGTATGTTTAAGAGCCATTTTGGAAGATGACAGCTATTATATAGTATGAAACTATTGCGAGCCGTTGGTTTAATGAAAGTGCTGCAACTTATTTTATCATCTGCAATTTGGATTTGTAGGTCCAAAAATTTGGACTTGTTGTTTTTGTCAACTTTTATACTTTTATACTGCTTTGCTATCCTCTGGATAGGTGTCACGCTCTAATATGGGAGGAAAACCCCACACCGAACATAGGAGCAAAAGGGAAAAGGAAATAAGGCCTGAAAACTAGGGAAGGAAGATGGACACCTCCTAGTGAAAACCTTAATCAAAGCCCTGACTGACTACCAGTATGAACAGACCCCAGAGGTAGGAGAGTTCATACACCGGAATACACATAGAAAAGCCAAAATACAAAGGGAAATGTAACACATAACTTCCAAGAAGCTATGGCAGCACCAGGAACTCAGCCGAGATCTAAACACCAGCTATCCACAGGTCCAACTGAAGCTATAAACCGCACAGCATTGTGGGAGAAACAACTATATATAGGGAAAGTTAAATGACATCAATAGCAATACCTGGATTTTAAGGGTGTGGCCAGTACCAGAAACATTGCAGACGCCTATTGATCCACAAGGTAAACATGTAAAATCAAATCATGTGTTGCTAGTCTCAAAGATCTCCTGCCACTCACTGTCGTGGGGACATCCGTATGTCTTGGTACGTGCATGACAGTACCCCCCCCTTCTATGAGTGACCTCCGGGCACCCAGGACCAACTTTATCTGGGTGAGACCTGTGAAAAGCTTTCACCAAACAACTGGCATTCACATCAGATGCCGGTACCCACATCCTCTCCTCAGGTCCATAACCCTTCCAGTCAGTGCTGGCACTTCCATATAGGCAAGGGGGGCAATTTTCCCCGTGCCCCCGAGTGCTTAGGGGCCCCACCTGACACCGGCGCCGGCCCGTAACTAACAGCAGGTACACAGGGAGATGAACACTTCCATTGTGGAGGCATTCATCTCCATAGTCATCTGTATCGCTGTCCTCAGGACAGCGATACAGATGGCTGTGCTGTGGGGCAGGGGAGGGAGAGGCGTCTCCTTTCCCTGTTCCTCTGATAGGCTGTGGGTAAACATGTAAAATCAAATCATGTGTTGCTAGTCTCAAAGATCTCCTGCCACTCACTGTCGTGGGGACATCCGTATGTCTTGGTACGTGCATGACAGTACCCCCCCTTCTATGAGTGACCTCCGGGCACCCAGGACCAACTTTATCTGGGTGAGACCTGTGAAAAGCTTTCACCAAACGACTGGCATTCACATCAGATGCCAGTACCCACATCCTCTCCTCAGGTCCATAACCCTTCCAGTCAGTGCCGGCACTTCCATATAGGCAAGGGGGGCAATTTTCCCCGTGCCCCCGAGTGCTTAGGGGCCCCACCTGACACCGGCGCCGGCCCGTAACTAACAGCAGGTACACAGGGAGATGAACACTTCCATTGTGGAGGCATTCATCTCCATAATCATCTGTATCGCTGTCCTCAGGACAGCGATACAGATGGCTGTGCTGTGGGGCAGGGGAGGGAGAGGCGTCTCCTTTCCCTGTTCCTCTGATAGGCTGCCGGCACAAGGCCCACAGCCTATCAGAGGCCGATGCAGGCGGCGCAATGACGTCATCACGCCGCCTGAACCGTACAGCGCGAGACACAGGCCGAAAGAGGCCTGCATCGCATAGCTGTGTGATGGAAGTAAGTATAAGTGTTTTTTTTTTTTTTTTTTAATACCGGACTATCTGTTACTGCCACATGGGGGAGCGGGAGGCACTTGATAATAGCACATGGGGGGTTGGCACTTGATACTGGCACATGGGGGGTTGGCACTTGATACTGGCACATGGGGGGGCATGGAGAGGCACTTGTTACTGGCACATGAGGGGCATGGAGAGGCACTTGTTACTGGCACATGGGTGGGCATGGAGAGGCACTTGATACTGGCACATTATTATGGGGCACTATGGGGGCTTTTACTGAGGCCACAAAGAAGGGGTATTTTATATGGGGGGCTCTGTGTGGTACTAGTAGTATCTGTTTCTGCAGTATAGTATTGGGGAGCACAGCGGCACAGTATTGGGGGTAGTAGGATGATTTGTCCAGAAGATGGGAGGATGATGGAAAAGTAGTAAACTAAGATTTATTTTTTTTGTCACACTGCAGAGACGGAAAATGGCGACAAAATGGTGGTCTGGTCTGAAAGTCTGAAAGGAGAAGACGAGGACAGAGAACATCTACATCAAAGGAGACGTCGCTGGATGTAAGAGGTATGGGGCGCTGTATTTCTGTAGTGATGGGGGGGACGTTAAAGTTAGCAAGTGTCATGTGGGGGGGCCTCATTGTTTTTCGCCCCAGGGCCCCATTTCTCCTAGAACCGGCACTGCTTCCAGTGAACAACATACAGAAGAGATCTACGGAGAGCTCGAGAGTCAATTATTTTGGCAATCTGGAATTCCAAACTGCCGTCCACCATGACAGGAGCAGGTGGCAAGGAAGACTGCTCCAAAGGTTCAACATATTTCTTCAACAAATATTTATGAAACACATTATGTATTTTCAGAACCTGAGGAAGTTCAAGATGAAAAGCTACAGGATTAATAATGGCAGTGATCTTATATGGACTAGTGTTGAACGAGCATGCTCAGCCGAACAGCATCGCTATTCTCGGCAGATCCGAGTGCTCGGCCGAATAATTCAGGTGCTCGAATACAATTTAAAACAATGGAAGTCAATGGGAGAACCCCAGGTACCCCCTGCTCGGAAGAGAAGAGGGTGTCTGGTTCATAAAAAAATGGAAACCCTATCAAAATGGTTTGGCAACAGCATTAAGAGGATAGCTGGATGCGTCTTAGACTCCTATTATGTACGACATACAATAGACAACAACACAAAGGCTATATGCCAAAAGCCAGGTATGTGCCCAATCTATCCAGGAGACAGATAACAGCCAGCATACCTTACACTGTCAGCCTTGTGCACTGAGATATTCCAAACCAGGTGTCCTCTGACTGAGAACCATTAAACCTCAAAGTTATTTTGCATCTGTTGGATGGCTTGGGTGGACCTGCACACCTAGATCAATATCATTAGGGCGACAAAGTTTCTGATTGTCCTAACATAATATTCAATAATCTTTCTATACAGTTTTGTCATGTAAAAACTCATTTACATAAACATGGGCATATGGGAAAGACATGCAAATGAGCAGAATCTCTCATGAACAGTGCCCTCTGTTAGTTGCATAGTGCTATGACAAGACTATTCGCTGAGATCATATTCGCTATATTGCTCTATATTCGTTTTTTTGAATATTCAAAATATTCTAAAAAAGGAATATATAGCAATAGAGCAAATATTATGTAGTAACTCAGTGATAATATCTGACACTGAAAAAGCTGGGTAATAACTCAAAAAGTTATTACCCAGCTTTCCCAGTGTCAGATTTTATCACTAAGATATTACCCAGCTTTCCTAGTGTCAGATATCATCCTAGTGTAGATCGCGAATATTCTAATCGCAAATTTTCCATGCAAAAGGCTACACTAATAAGCTTGTCATAAGACTCAGTCTAATATTCTTGTCAGACTATGAAACCAATAGATGGCGCTATTGAGTTATGAACAGAACCCTCTATTGGTCTCATAGTCTTCTGACAAGAATTAGTCTTGTCATAAGACTGTGAAATCCATAGAGGGCGCTGTTCATAACTCAATAGCGCCATCTATTGGTTTTCATAGTCTTGACAGCTGAAAAACAAGGCAAATTCTGCTTATTTGCATGTCTTTCCCATATTTCCATGTTTATGCCAATGAGTTTTTACATGACAAAACTGTATAGAAAGGTTATTGATTATGTAATTACAATCAGAAAACTTTTGATCTAGGTGTGCAGGTACACCGAAGCCATCCAACTCCTGGATAGATTGATGGCTTGCACATACCTGGCTTTTGGCATATAGCCTTTGTGTGGTCTATTGTATTTTGTACATAATATGAGTCTAGGATGCATCCAGCTATCCTCTTAATGCTGTTTCCAAACCATTTTGATGGGGTTTCTAACTTTTTTATGAACCCGACACCCTCTTCTCTTCCGAGCAGGGGGTGCCTGGGGTTCTCCCATTGACTTCCATTGCGCTCGGTAGAACACACAAGCATACCGATGTGTTCGGCCAGAGCACACGAGCACTTTGGCGCTCGCTCAACTCTAATATGGATCAATAAACCTTGGACCCAACTTCCAAGAAGGTACCTTCAACTTAATGTTTCTTGGACAGCCACACCAAATCATCCACTCTTAGGTCCATACGTTTCCTGTCAGCCACATTTTTATACTTGTTGCCCATACTCATCAAGTTATTTTGAATTTTCCACCATATAGATGATAATGATGACAAAAAACGTTCCTCCTCATGAATACCAGAAGTTTCTGAACCAGAAAAAGTGCCAAACTGTGGGTGAAACCCATATGCCCCAAAAAACAGCGACTTACTAGTGGACTCCTGTCTACGTTTTTTTTATGGTAAATTCTGCCAAAGACAAAAACGAGGACATTCCTCCTCTTTCTCAGAGACAAAACATCTTAATTAAGTCTCCAGGCTCTGATTAGTGCGCTCCATCTGACTGTTCGACTGAGGAAAAAAGACAGTTGTACCCCCAGCCAAGTACAGAATGCCCCATGATCCGAAAACACATTAGAGGGAATGCCATGGAGTTTCCCAATGTTATCAGTGATCAGTGATAATATCCATAGATAAATGAGTCTATGGTCTGGATGGGATAGGCAACTGAAGTATGGATCTGGAAGGCTGAGTATCTGTCACCTTAGCACATGCACAGACAGTACATGCTTACACATAGTCCTCAATACACTTAAACAACCCCGGTCACCAGAATCTACGAGAGATGAGGTGGGAAGTACATCTGCTCCCAGGGTGTCCTTTAAGAACAGTACAGTGATGTTCCTCAAACACCTCCTTGTAACGCAATTCTGATGGCACAATCAATTTCTCAAAGGGGCAAGAATTCGGTGCGTGTCCCTGGGCCTCTAACACCTTCACCTCTAGGTCAGAGTATAGGGCGGATATCATCACCCCTTCAGATAGAATAGGACTCAGATTTTCAAAATAAGTGACAGTGAAATTGAATCTGGTGAAAAGCAAAGACCATCTGGCCTGCCTTGGGTTAAGTCGTTTAGCCGGCTCCAGATTAGCCAGGTTTTTGTGATCTGTGAACGTGATCGGATGAATCGCCCCTTACAACCAATGACACCATTCCTTGAAAGCCAACTTAATAGCCAGTAATTCTCTATTACCCACATTGTAATTTCAATCTGCGGAAGAGGTTTTTTTTTAGAAAAAGGCACATGGAAGCCATTTACCAGGTGACAGGCCCTGCGATAAAACTGATCCTACTCCCACCTCGGATGCGTCCACTTCAACAATGAAAAGTTGTGATACATCCAGCTGCACCAATATAAGGGCAGAAGAGAAGCACTCCTTAACCGCAGAAAAAGCTTGTAACGCCATATCAGACCACACTGAGACATCAGTCCCTTTCTTAGTCATGTCAGTTAAGGGTTTCACCACTGTAGAATAGTTCTGAATACATTTTTGGTAATAATTGAACCCCAAAAACCACATTAGAGCCTTCAGATTTTTGGGTTGATCCCAGTCCAATACAGCACGGACTTTCTCCGGATCCATTTGAAAACCCAAAGACGACAACTGGTATACTAAAAATTGCACCTCGTGTACAGCAAAAACACTTGTCTAACATGATCCTGATGTATCTCCACATCTGGAGAATAAATGAATATGTCATCCAAATACACGACTACAAACCTCGCCACCAGGTGATGAAAAATGTTATTCACAAAATGCTGGAAAAACCGCCGTAGTATTGGTTAACCCAAAAGGCATGACCAGGTACTGAAAATGACCTTCAGCAGTATTGAAAGCCATCTTCCATTCATACCCTTCCTTAATCCTGAAAAGATTATATGCCTCCAACTTGGAGAACACCTTGGCACCAACAATCTGGCTAAACAAATCAGTAATCAAAGGAAGGCAGTAAGGATCACGGACAGTAATCCGATTGAGTTCACGGAAATCCAGACATGGCCGAAGACCTCCGTATTTTATTTTTAACAAAAAAAAACTGCTGCCAGTGGAGATTTGGAAGTTCTTGTGTCCATTAGCCAAACTTTAGGTAATTTACTCTTTCATGGCCAGTCTTTCAGGTCCAGAAAGGTTATACAACCTAGATTTGGGCAATTTAGCTCCGGGAATAAGGTTGATAGGACAATCATATTCCTGATGGGGAGGTAAATCCTGGCATCCACTCTCAGAAATACGTAGGCAAAATCAGATATAAATGAAGGCAATGTCTTAGTAGTTAAAACAGAAAAAGCTGTATTAAGACAATTGTCAACGCAATAATTACCCCAATCCAGAATCTCTCTAGCTTGCCAATCAATGGTTGAATTGTGCTTGCTCAACCACGGCAAACCCAGAACCACCGGAGCAGGGAGACCCTCCAACACAAAACACAAGATAAATTCCTGATGAAAGTCACCTATTCTTAATCTGATATCATGCACCACTTGCGATAAACACTTTTGAGCTAGAGGTTCAGAATCAATAGCAGAAAATGGAAATATTTTTCTCTAATGGTGACAACCCATGCATATGGACGAACTGAGCAACAATCAGGTTCACCCCTGCCCCGCTGTCGAAAAAAACACCTCAATCCCCACAGTTTTTTACTTTAGCGCCACCTCAGCAGTCAGGAGAAATCGGGTACTACCAGTCAAAGACAAATGCACATTTTATGACTCTCTTCTCACCCCTCCAAGTGTCAGATGGGAATTAAATGTCCTTTTTTTTTTTACGCTGAATGTATGGACATACTCCGATAAAATGTCCCTCCTGTCCGCAAAACACACGTCCTTCTTAAGACCAGTACGCTTAGAAGCGGTTCCAGAAGTAGCTCCCCCTAACTGCATGGGTTCGTCCCCAGACATAAACTCAGGATTATCTCCATCCAAAGTGTCAGAGGAGGACGATGCATCATGTTATAGTACTTCCTGAGAGTGGGGGCCCCTAGATCATTCTCTCAAGCGTCTATCAATGCATATGGCAAGAGACATAAGCCTCCATAGACACAGGAGTTTCATGAAAGGCCAAAGCGTCCATCAGCCTCCCTGATAAACCCTGACAAAATTGTCTATGGAGAGCCAGATCGTTCCACTGAGTATCCATAGCCCACCTCCTGAACTCAGAGCAATAAATCTCTGCAGAATGATTTCCATGACGAAGGCAACGCAGCTTGGTTTCGGACAGGAATGTCCGATCCAGATCGTCATAAATAAGACCCAAAGCTTAGAAAAATTAATCCACCGAACAAAGAGACTGCGATCTGGTCGGCAAAAAAAAAGGCCAAGACTGTGCATCCCCCTTAAAGGGTTGTCCGGGTTCAGAGCTGAACCCGGACATACCCTTATTTTCACCCAGGCAGCCTCCCTGAGGCTAGCATTGGAGCATCTCCTGCTCTGATGCGCTCTATTGCCCTGCGCTACATCGCGCAGGGCACGGGCTCCTTAATTTATCATAACACACTGCCTGGCGGAAGCTAAAGCCCGCCCATCAATGCCGGTGATGTCACTGGGCTTCCTGGCAGCCCACATCACCGGAACTCCTAAAAATGCCTTTGCCCTGCGCGATTTAGCGCAGGGCAAAGGAGAGCATCGGAGCATGAACTGCTCCAATGCTCAAGTCAGGGGGGCTGCCTGGGTGAAAATGAGGATATCTCCGGGTTCAGCTTTGAACCCATACAAACCCTTTAAGCAATTAAATAACCACCGACTCGCTGTTTCTCATCCTCAGATGAGTGTGAACGTAGCCTAAAATACAGTTTGCATGTGTCACGGCTGAGGATGGGGGAAACCCTCAGCCGTGTGATGCCAGGAGATGATGGCCGCTACTTGGCCAGGACCGCAGAATTAGGGAGCAGGTCACCTCCTAGCGCATCCCTAATCTGACCCTGACTCCTAGCTGCATGAGCCAACCTTGATGGTAGGAGGGCTCATGCTCCGGAACCTCGGATCCCTACTAACCCTCCGCAGATCCCTGAGTTAGGAGCTGGGTAGACAGCCCGTTCCTCCTGGACGCGGAGAAGCAGGAGTCTAAAGGGGCCAAGCTGCAAGGAGATGGGGTACATAAACAGACCTATGGATATGGCAGGAGAACAACTCTAGTTCAAACCTACCTGCCACAGCCTTGCTGACTGGATCCCGTGCTCACAAGCTGATGTCCAGACCATACATAAACGGACACAGCAAACACACATACACACACAGGAACCCAGATCCATAGCTGCATTAAACATGAAAAGAAAGCAACATCAACTTAACATCACATATAAACATTTATGACCACAATGGTGGCCCTCACTGGCAGATGGTATAAAGTAGGAGGATGACTCCAGCAGACCATGGCTGAAGTACCCCTCTGACTACTGCTCTCAGCAGAGGCTATATAGGCCCAAGTAGCCACACCCCCCTAGACACACCCAGTGTTCACACACACAGAAGGGAGTTAACCCTTCCTAGACAAGGCAAGGGAAAACAGCCACATACAGGGTTAAGTGTACAAACCCTTATCACACTGCAGCTGTTACCGCAGGCAACGACATGCGTGGCAACCGTGTCCTGGGAGTCAGCCAGAAGGCCGAGACACTGCCACCACATGTACAGAATACAACACGTTGCCTCGGGCAGCCACAAGTGAAGGGAAACTATCACAGTGCACACACCCAAACTTCGTGCACACCAAACATATAAAAAGGCACACCTACAAAGACAGGTTGCCAGGTGTAACCGCATGCAGATTGCAGCAAGCTGCCAAGCACAAACATGCTGCCAGCGGCAACCACATGTGAGGCAACAATCTAGCCGCCCTCACCATGTGATTGACAAAAACCAAACCGCAGGCAACTGCATGCGGATCAGGAGTCACACGACCATAACCATGGTCGTGACAGCATGCCTCCCTAAACAAAATGAAATTATCATGTCCCCCAGAGAATCTGTCTAGGAGGGCAACTTTAGGCTCCAGATAGGCCTGGTTTCCACCACCACCACCAGGACCAACAGCCTGTGGTCTCTGAATCTGCAAGAGTGTTGTGCAAAGATTGGCTACTTCCAAAGACAGCCCTTGCAACTGTCCTGCCAGTGGCTGCACTCAAACAAGCAAACAAAAATTATGGTTTGGGCGGTTTATAATGTCACATAGGAGGGAAAAGGAAAAAGGAAATATGGCCTGAAAACTAGGGAAGGAAGATGGACACCTCCTAGTGAAAACCCTAATCAAAGCTCTGACTGACTACCAGTATGAACAGACCCCAGAGGTAGGTGAGTTCATACACAGGAATATCTAAAGTCCTATCTAACCCTAAAGGACCCTGGTACTAATGACAGGAATGAGACATCCTGTTACTTCAAAAGGAAGGATGAACAGGAGTCTCCGTAAGGCCTAATACAAAACAACAAAGAAATGCAACACACAAAAAAGCCAAAATACAAAGGGAAATTTAACACTTAACTTCCAAGAAGCTATGGCAACACCAGGACCTCAGCCGAGATTCAAACACCAGCTAGCCACATGTCCAACTGAAGTTATAAACCGCACAGCATTTTAGGAGAAACAACTATATATAGGGAAAGTTAAATGACATCAATAGCAACACCTGGAGGTTAAGGGTGTGGCCAGTACCAGAAACAACACAGACGCCTTTTGATCCACAAGATAAACATGTCAAATCAAACCACGTGTAGCAGTCTTAATGATCTCCTGCCACTCACATGACTCTGTATGGTCTCCGTATGTCCGTGACAATAGGTTATCAGTTTCTGATCGGTGGCAGTCTGACACCCGAGACCCCTACCAAGCAGCTGTTTGAGAAGGCACTGTCACACTCGGTAGCGCTGCAGCCTAGCCTAGGTCATGTGATGCCAAGTTCATCAGTCACATGGTCTAGGTGCAGCTCAGCCTCATTGAAGTGAATGGGGCTGAGCTGCAATATCAAGTACAGCCACTATACAATGTATGGCAATGTGGTTGGTGAGCTGAGAGGCAGCCATGGCAGTACTTATCAAACAGCTGATCAGTGGGGTCCCGATTGTCGGACTCCACTAATCAGAGACTGATGACCTATCCAGAGGATAGGTCATAAAAGTCTCGGAATACCTGTCTAATAGATTAATTGAAGTGAAACTAAATACATAAATATATTTATTTTTGCTTCCCCATGTTTCCAAGTATTTTTAGAAATAATGTGTCTTGTTTTATTGTACTCATTGAACTGTAGTTTATAGAATATAGTGCTAAATTAATTGCACATACTCCTAGGTTATGCCTTTAATTGCTTTTTCCATGTGTAGGCTTTAATTTTCCCCAAGAGTTGATGATTTGATTTTATGTTCTGATGTTCTAAAATCTGTAACTGCTGTACAATTCTTAGAAGTTTATACCATTCTGTGCTATAATAATATCAGTGGCTGACTGGCAAATTTTAGCCTGGGGGGCAAGCACACAGCACTAGCCCATTCTTAACCTGCCGTGTAAAGGCAGTATAGGTAAATGGTCTTTAAATTGTTAAAAGGTGGCAGCTGGATATGTTTTCATGTTGGGGTCTGCTCAGGGTGCTGCTTCTTTACCGGACAAAAAGGTCTTGCATGCAGGACTTTTTTGTCCCTTTTTTTTTATTTTTTTACAGAATCTGTGACAGTGACCCGAACTCAGATGTGAATGGATAGTATTAGATCAAAGTGTAGCATCAGATGCATGTTTAACACACAAATACAGTGCCAGAACCAAGATCACAGCATACATACAACACAAGAACCAAGCCTATAAGTCAAATATAGCACCAGCACCAAGTTCACTGCATGGATACAGAACCAGAACCACCGGACAAAGGCTCGCCGAAACGTGCGTCGAGGCTGGCGTCATCCCGGAGGAAAACACATTATGGGTACATATTATTGATCTTTGTATATGTTTTTGGCACTTGCACTTTATATAATTTATGTAACTCTGTATGAAATACACCTTGTGTTTTCCTCTTGTGGCTGCCGCTTTTCTGCACCTATCTTTTTGTATGCATTTGTGTTTTTTTTAAAAAGGTTATAATAAAATAAATATTTTAATACTTTATATGCGGTCTGGTAATATTTTATAGGATTAGAACCAGAACCAAGCCTATAAATCAAATACAGCACTAGAACCAAGTTCACTGCATGAATACAACACCAGAACCCTCCTCAAAACTCAAAAATAACATTAAAACATGTTCACTTCATAAATACAGCATCAGAACCAAGTTCACTACATAAAATACAGCACCAGAATCAAGCCTATAAGTCAAATACAGCATCAGAACCAAGTTCACTACATAAATACAGCACCAGAATCAAGCCTATAAGTCAAATACAGCACCAGAACTGAGTTCACTACACAAATACAGCACCAGAACCATGTGCAGTACATGTATACAGTACATCACCAGATTTTAAAAATTCAGTACAGATACCATTTGAGTAGTCAGGTCAGCCCTCACCATATAAGCTTGTACAGTGTGAAACTACAGCTCCCAGTATGGCCTGAGTAGTAGTAAAGGTATGCTGGGAGTTGTTGGTTCAAAAAACAGCATGCTACCACTCTTCATCAGCTGTAGATCATCCAGGTGACTACAGCACTCATCATACACAGTCAGTAGCAGAATAATCATTTTCCATTTAGTGACTTACAGGTTTCGTCTCCTCCTGAATAGAGTTGAGCGAACACCTGGATGTTCGGGTTCGAGAAGTTCGGTCGAACTTCCCGAAAATGTTCGGGTTCGGGATCCAAACTCGACCCGAACTTCGCCCCAAACCCGAACCCCATTGAAGTCAATTGAGACCCAAACTTTTCTGCACTAAAAAATGGAGTAAAATAGCCCAGGAAAGGGCTAGAGGGCTGCAAAAGCAGCAAAATGTAGGTAAATCCCCTGCAAACAAATGTGTATAGGGAAATGAATAAAAATAAAAATAAAATAAATAAAAATTAACCAATATTAATTGGAGAGAGGTCCCATAGCAGAGAATCAGGCTTCATGTCTCCCACTACTGGAACAGGCCACTGTCAGATATTTAGGCCCCGGCAACCAGACAGAGGAGAGAGGTCCCATAGCAGAGAATCAGGCTTCATGTCATAGCAGAGAATCAGGCTTCATGTCACCCATCACTGGTACAGGCCACTGTCAGATATTTAGGCGCCGGCAACCAGACAGAGGAGAGAGGTCCCATAGCAGAGAATCAGGCTTCATGTCATAGCAGAGAATCAGGCTTCATGTCACCCACCATTGTAACAGGCCACTGTCAGATATTTTGCCCCGCGCACCCAGACAGAGGAGAGAGGTCCCATTGCAGAGAATCAGGCTTCATGTCACCCACCACTGGAACAGGCCACTGTCAGATATTTAGGCCCCGGCACCAGACAGAGGAGAGAGGTCCCATTGCAGTGAATCAGGCTTCCTGTCACCCACCACTGGAACAGGCCACTGTCAGATATTTAGGCCCCGGCACCCAGACAGAGGAGAGAGGTCCCATTGCAGAGAATCAGGCTTCATGTCACTCACCACTGGAACAGGCCACTGCCAGATAATTTAGGCCCCGGCACCCAGACGGTGGAGAGGTTCATTCAACTTTGGGTTGCCCTGCAATATAATGGTAAAATTAAAAAAAGCGGATTGAATGAAGTGCCCTGGAGTACAAGAATATGTTGTTAAGGGGATGTAGTAATAATTGTCTAATCTGCACAAGGGATGGACAGGTCCTGTGGGATCCATGCCTGGTTCATTTTTATGAACGTCAGCTTGTCCACATTGGCTGTGGACAGGCGGCTGTGTTTGTCTGTAATGACGCCCCCTGCCGTGCTGAATACACGTTCAGACAAAACGCTGGCCGCCGGGCAGGCCAGCACCTCCATAAAAGGCTAGCTCTGGCCACGTGGACAATTTGGAGACCTAGAAGTTGAATGGGGCCGAACCATCAGTCAGTACGTGGAGGGGTGTGCACACGTACTGTTCCCCATGTTAGTGAAATGCTGCCTCCTGCTAAAATGTTCCGTATCAGGTGGTGGTGCAGTTAGCTTTGCGTTGGTGACAAAACTTTTCCACATCTCTGCCCATGCTAACCCTGCCCTCAGAGGAGCTAGCCGTGACATAGCTGCGTTGGCGACCTCTTGCTCTCCTCTTCCTTCGCCTTGGGCTTCCACTTGTTCCCCTGTGACATTTGGGAAATGCTCTCAGTAGCGCGTCTACCAACGTGCGCTTGTACTCGCGCATCTTCCTATCACGCTCCAGTGCAGGAAGTAAGGTGGGCACATTGTCTTTGTACCGGGGATCCAGCAGGGTGGCAACCCAGTAGTTCGCACACGTTAAAATGTGGGCAACTCTGCTGTCATTGCGCAGGCACTGCAGCAAGTAGTCTCTCATGTGTGCCAGGCTGCACAGAGGTAAGGACAAGCTGTCCTCTGTGGGAGGCGTATCATCATCGTCCTGCGTTTCCCCCCAACCACGCACCAGTGATGGGCCCGAGCTGCGTTGGATGCCACCCCGCTGTGAACATGCTTCATCCTACTCCTCCTCCACCTCCTCCTCGTCCTCCTCGTCCTCCAGTAGTGGGCCCTGTCTGGCCACATTTGTACCTGGCCTCTGCTGTTGCAAAAAAACTCCCTCTGAGTCACTTCTAAGAGATTGGCCTGAAGTGCTAAAAATTACCCCTCTTCCTCCTCCTCCTCCTCCTCCTCCTGGGCCACCTCCTCTTCCATCATCGCCTTAAGTGTTTTCTCAAGGAGAAATAGAAGTGGTATTGTAACGCTGATAACGGCGTCATCGCCACTGGCCATGTTGGTGGAGTACTCGAAACAGCGCAACAGGGCACACAGGTCTCGCATGGAGGCCCAGTCATTGGTGGTGAAGTGGTGCTGTTCCGCAGTGCGACTGACCTGTGCGTGCTGCAGCTGAAACTCCAATATGGCCTGCTGCTGCTCGCACAGCCTGTCCAGCATGTGCAAGGTGGAGTTCCACCTGGTGGGCACATCGCATATGAGGCGGTGAGCGGGAAGGCCGAAGTTACGCTGTAGCGCAGACAGGCGAGCAGCGGCAGGATGTGAACGCCGGAAGCGCGCACAGACGGCCCGCACTTTATGCAGCAGCTCTGACATGTCGGGGTAGTTGTGAATGAACTTCTGCACCACCAAATTCAGCACATGCGCCAGGCAAGGGATGTGCGTCAAACCGGCCAGTCCAGAGCTGCAACGAGATTTCGCCCATTATTGCACACCACCAGGCAGGGCTTGAGGCTCACCGGCAGCAACCACTCGTCGGTCTGTTGTTCTATACCCCGCCACAACTCCTGCGCGGTGTGGGGCCTGCGAACATATGAGTTTCAGAATGGCCTGCTGACGTTTACCCCCGGGCTGTGCTGAAGTTGGTGGTGAAGGTGTGTGGCTGACTGGATGAGCAGGTGGAAGAAGAGGAGGAGGAAGCCGAGTAGGAGGAGGAGGCTACAGGAGTCAATGAATGTTGCCTGCGATCCTTGGTGGCGGAAGGACGTGCGCCAAAGAGCTCTCGCCTGTGGCCCAGCCGCCACTACATTTACCCAGTGTGCAGTTAGGGAGATATAGCGTCCCTGGCCGTGCTTACTGGTCCACGTATCTGTGGTTAGGTGGACCTTGCCACAGATGGCGTTGCGCAGTGCACACTTGATTTTATCGGATACTTGGTTGTGCAGGGAAGGCACGGCTCTCTTGGAGAAGTAGTGGTGGCTGGGAACAACAAACTGTGGGACAGCAAGCGACATGAGCTGTTTGAAGCTGTATGTGTCCACCAGCCTGAATGACAGCATTTCATAGGCCAGTAGTTTAGAAATGCTGGCATTTAGGGCCAGGGATCGAGGGTGGCTAGGTGGGAATTAACGCTTTCTCTCAAATGTTTGTGAAATGGAGAGCTAAACGCTGCCGTGTGACATGGTGGAGATGCTTGGTGACGGATGTGGTGGTGTTGGTGGTACATCCTCTGTTTGCTGGGCGGCAGGTGCCAACGTTCCTCCAGAGGCAGAGGAAGAGGCCGAGGCAGCAGCAGAAGAGGTAGCAGGGGGAGCCTGAGTGAGTTCCTTGTTTTTAAAGGTGTTTACTGCACTGCAGTTCATGCTTTGCATGCAGATGCCTGGTCATGCAGATTGTGCTAAGGTTCAGAACATTAATGCCTCGCTTCAGGTTCTGATGGCACAGCGTGCAAACCACTCGGGTCTTGTCGTCAGCACATTGTTTGAAGAACTGCCACGCCAGGGAACTCCTTGAAGCTGCCTTTGGGGTGCTCGGTCCCAGGTGGCGGTGGCCAGTAGCAGGCAAACTCTCTTGGCGGCGGGTGTTCTGCTTTTGCCCACTGCTCCCTCTTTTGCTACGCTGTTGGCTCGGTCTCAGGGCCGATCCTACACGGGGTGCAGTGGGTGCCCCGCACCCAGCGCTGTCACCCGAAAGGCGCCGAGCGAGCAGCCGGGACTTTTTTTTTTTTGACTTTTTTTTTTTTTAAGCCGAGCAGCCGAGCCGCCGATTCGCCGAGGAATCTGCGAGCCGAGCGGGATGTCAGTGACGACGTGACGTCAGAGCCCGCGGCGCGCCGCCTCTGCGGCTGGAGATCATATAGCTCCGCTCGGCTCCACCCACCTCTGCCATCTTCAGACTGCGTGGTAGCTAGGAGGCAGAGGAGGGACTGGAGCGAGCGGACAGCAGAGCATTTTAAAGCTGCTGCTGCCTGATTTCAGCTGAGCTGATTGAGCCTGCCCAGTGCCTTGAATGCCTTCTGCCTGGTCTGGCTAGACAGACTGAGTGGGCGTGCCATCGATCTGATCATCTGCCTGCTGGCTGCTGCAGTGCCTTGCGAAGTGGGTGCTGACTGCACCTGACCTGGCTGGCTTCCCTGGCTGCACCCTGTGTGTAAGTAATACTGTTACTGTGTGCCATTAAATGCAACCATTGTGCCCATCAAACTGCAGCCACTGTGCCCATCAACATGCAGCCACTGTGCTGTGCCCATCAAAATGCAGCTACTGTGCCCATCAAAATGCAGCTATTGTGGCCCATCAAAACACATACTGTGGCCATAAAAACACATTTTGTGTTTTTTTTCCTCTTTAACACACTGTATATAGCTGGTTGCTAAGAAGGAGGGCCGGGAAGCAAGCCCACTTTAAGTTTATTTAACTTTATTTAATTGATATTTGCACTTGATTGTATGCATGAATCTGTTATTTGCACTTTAGTTATTGTATTTATTGAAAATGTAAAAAGTACAGAATCATTCTATCTTGCATATTTTGCATCTGTTATTATAGTTTTTCTGCTACCCTCATTTTCTGTTCAAAAATGTTATATTGTTTCAGTTCATATTTTAGTCTAAGTACACTATTTGTACTATTTGCACTATTTGATTTACATGCACTTGACACAGATTTGTCAATAAATAAAACATTTATTTTGACTTGTCAAAGCCGTTGACTAAGTTATTGTCAAAGCAAATTGGTGGGGCTGAAGTTGGGGGGCTGAAGTTGTTGCCATAGAAACATTGTAAAGGGGAGGAGTTAGTAAGATAACCACGCCCATGTGGGGGGCGCCAGAAATATTTCTGCACCCAGGCGCCTGTGACCCTAGGATCGGCCCCTGCTCGGTCTCACCACTACCTCTTCCTTCTAACTCTAAAAGTCAGTGGCACGACCTTCATTCCATGTGGGGTCTAGGACCTCATCGTCCCCTGCATCGTCTTTCACCCAGGTCTTCCTCCCTGACCTCCTGTTCAGTCTGCACACTGCAGAAAGACGCAGCAGTTGGCACCTGTGTTTCATCATCATCATCAGAGACGTGCTGAGGTGGTATTCCCATGTCCTCATCATCAGGAAACATAAGTGGTTGTGCGTCAGTGCATTCTATGTCTTTTACCCCTGGGGAAGGGCTAGGTGGATGCCTTGGGAAACCCTGCCAGCAGAGTCTTCAAACAGCATAAGAGACTGCTGCATAAGTTGAGGCTCAGACAGTTTCTCTGATATGCATGGGGGTGATGTGACAGACTGATGGGCTTGGTTTTCAGGCGCCATCTGTGCGCTTCTGCAGAAGACTGGTTGGGAGATAATATGAACATGCTGGATCACTGTCGGCCACCCAATTGACTAATGCCTGTACCCTGCTCAGGCCTTTACATCCATAGAACGGCATTGGGCCCCACCAAATATCGCTGTAAATTCTGGCGTCTACTGGGACCTGAGGTAGTTGGTACACTAGGACGTGTGGGCTGTGGCAGAACGGCCGCGTCCTCTCCCAGCACCAGAGGGTCCATTAACACCACCACGACCATGTCCGCGTCCGCGTCCCTTAGTAGATGTTTTTCCTCATTGTTACCGTTCACACACAATAAGAAAAAATTATTTGGCCCAATGTATTGAATTCAAATTCAGGCTTTTTTTACAGGCACCTAACTCTATCTGGCTATCTATTTAGGTACCGTATTACACTAATACAGGCAAAGCAGTAACCACAGATTTAGCTGTATATAAATTGTAGGCCTAGTATTTAGGCCCTGGATGACAGGTATCCCTTTACGGACAGAATTACACTTGGTGATGCATGGTAGCATGTGAAATTATTGAGGATGACCCTATCAGCACCTTCAATGTAATATACCCTTTTATGGGAGTAGATTTAAACTTGGGCCTGCTACAGCAGAAACCACAGATTTAGGGAAGTGCTAATTTGGGAATTGAATTTCAACCTAGAACAAAAACTGTGCTTTGACGGACACTAAATAACTTGACCAGCCACAGCATTAACCACAGATTTAGCTGAATATAAATTGTAGGCCTATTTAGGCCCAGGATGACAGGTATCCCTTTACGGACAGAATTACACTTGGAGATGCACGGTAGCGTGTGAAGTTATTGAGGATGACCCTATCAGCACTTGAAGTTGCACCCTCTATGTAATATACCCTTTCATGGATAGATTTTAACTTGGCCTGCTACAGCAGAAACCACTGATTTAGGGAATTGCTATTTTGGGAATTGAATTTCAACCCAGAACAAAAACTGTGCTTTGACAGACACTAGAAAACTTGTCCAGCCACAGCTGGAACACCAGATTTAGGGTATTGCTATTTTGGGAATTGAATTTCACCCCAGAAAAAAATATATCCTTTGCCAGACAGCAGACAGTATTACAATTGGCTAGCCACAGCTGAAACACCAGATTTAGGGTACTGCAGTGCTATTTTGGCAATTGTATTTCACCCCTCAATAAAATAGCAAGCACAGCCAAGCCCCTGATGTAGGATATAGCAAAAAAAAAAACACACTATTCGTGGTTAAAGTGGACTTGGGTGGCAGCTTGTGCTTTCGCACCACAAGACACAAAATGGCCGCCGATCACCACAGAAAAAAGTGACAGAAAAACACTCTGGGCAGCCTAAAAACAATGAGCAATTAACTAGCAGAAGGTTGAATGATACACAGCTGTTAGATCGATCACTTCATTAAGTGTTTTTGATGAGTAAATCCCTGCCTAATCTGGCCCTAACAGCAGCAGCTGCAGCCTATCCCTACTCTGATCAGAGCAGAGTGACGTGCGGCGCTACGTGACTCCAGCTTAAATAGAGGCTGGGTCACATGCTGCACTGGCCAATCACAGCCAGGGCCAATAGTAGCATGGCTGTGATGGCCCTCTTGGTGGCAAGTAGTATGACGCTTGTTGGATTGGCTGCTTTGTAGCCTTTCAAAAAGCGCCAAGAAAGCGCCGAACAACCGAACCGAACCCGGACTTTACGTAAATGTTCGGGTTCGGGTCCGTGTCACGAACCACCCAAAACTCGGGTACGAACCCGAACTATACAGTTCGGGTTCGCTCATCCCTACTCCTGAATTCTTCTCCATCTGGTTCAGGCCACCATAATGACATCTCCCGGCTACAATTCGGCACTGCAGATTTTGCCAAGGAAGATCTTTCAGCTTCTTGCTTTACCAACAAATTGGCAGCCTGCATGTTAACACAAACTAATCTTAGAGCCACATGCTGTACTATGAAGATAACAGCAGCATTAGTGCTACACACAAGGCGCCAAATGCTAGTGCCACATACTCTGTGCCCCCTGTATAGTTGCCACTCTTGGTGCCCCTTATAAATAGTGCCACTTACATGTGCCACTTTTATGTATAGCACCTCTTATATGTGCCCCCGTTATTTATAGTGCCACTTATATATGGCCCCTTTATGTACAGTGCCTCTTATATGTGCCTCTTTTATGTATAGTGCCTCTTGTATGTGCCCCCTTTATGTATATTGTCTCTTATATAAACCCCTTTTATGTATAGTGCCTCTTAAATGTGCCCCCTTTATGTTTTGTGCCTCTTATATATGCCCCCTTTATTCATAGCACCTCTTATATGTGCCCCCTTTATGTATACTGCCTCTTATATGTGCCCTTTTATGTATAGTGTCTCTTATATGTGCCCCCTTTATTTGATGCGCATCTTATATGTGCCCCTTTATGTAGAGCACCTCTGATATGTGCCCCCTTTATGTATAGTGCTTCATATATGTGCCCCCTGAATACAGTGTACACATACTGTATTATAATACTCGGTAGAAGCTAGAATGGAGTGGGTAACAGAAGGTGTCATGTACTGTATCTTTACACACTGCATGTATTATACATCATACCTCACATATCAGTACACTGCTGGATATACAATATATCTGTACCACACGATTCAAAAAAGGGTTAAAAAAAAAAAGCACGGAAACTATAGGGGCCGGTAAGTTTAACATCTTTTGTGGGTAAACTGTTTCTAGAGATGCTAATCTTGGAGTAACTCAATGAAAATAAGTAAATAACGCCATATCAGCATGGCTTCATGAGGGATCAGTCATGTCAAACTAATTTAATCAGTTTCTATGAGGAAGGTAAGTTCTAGACTTTACAGCAGTGAATCAATAGACACTGTACCACATAAAAGGTAAGTATATAAAATGAGAATGCTTGGACTGGGAGAAAATGTCTGTATGTGGGTAAGTAAGCGGCTCAGCGATAGAAAACAGAGGGTTGGTTATTAATGGTACACACTCAGATTGGGTCACTGTCACTAGTGGAGTTACCTCAGGGGTCAGTCTTGGGCCCTATTCTCTTCAATATATTTATTAATGATCTTGTAGAGAGGCTTGCACAGTAAAATAAAAATTTTGCAGGTGACACTAAACTGTGTAAAGTAATTGACACGGACGAGGATCGTTTACTGCTACAGATGGATCTGGATAGATTGGAGGCTTGGGGCAGAGAAGTGCAGAGGAGGTTTAACACTGACAAATGTAAGGTTATGCACATGGAAGGAAAAATACATGCCACCAGTACATGGTAAAACACTGGGTAATACTGACATATACAGTCAGGTCCATAAATTATTGGGACTTCAACACAATTCTAACATTTTTTGGCTCTATACACCACCACAATGGATTTGAAAGAAACAAACAAGATGTGCTTTAACTGTAGACTGTCAGCTTTAATTTGAGGGTATTTACATTCATATCAGGTGAACAGTGTAGGAATTACAATGGTTTTCTTATGTGTCTACTAGGGATGAGCGAACCCGAACTGTATAGTTCGGGTTCGTACCGAATTTTGGGGTGTCCGTGACACGGACCCCGAACCCGAACATTTTCGTAAAAGTCCGGGTTCGGGTTCGGTGTTCGTCGCTTTCTTGCGCTTTTTGAAAGGCTGCAAGCAGGCCAATCAACAAGCGTCATACTACTTGGCCCAAGAGGCCATCACAGCCATGCCTACTATTGGCATGGCTGTGATTGGCCAGTGCACCATGTGACCCAGCCTCTATTTAAGCTGGAGTCTACGTAGCGCCGCACGTCACTCTGCTATGATCAGTATAGGGAGAGGGTTGGCAGCTGCGACGTTAGGGCGAGATTAGGCAGATTAACTCCTCCAAAAGACTTCATTCTGTGATCGATCTGCAGCTGTGGATCATTGAAGTGCTATTTATTGACTTGCTCACTTTTTTGAGGCTGCCCAGAGCGTTTTTAGATCACTTTTTTTTCTGGGGTGATCGGGCGGCCATTTTGTGACTTGTGGTGCGCCAGCACGAGCTATCACCAAGTGTATTTAACCATCGATAGTGTGGTTATTTTGTACATATCCTACATCAGCTGCAGGCTGAGCCTGTGTCACCGAAGTGCATTTTAACCATCAACAGTCTGGTTATTTTTTTGGCCATATACTTAAATCAGCTGCAGGCTGAGCCTGTGTCACCCAAGTGCATTTAACCATCAACAGTCTGATTATTTTTTGGCCATATACTACATCTGGTGCAGGCTGAGCCTGTGTCACCCAAGTGCATTCAACCATCAACAGTGTGATTATTTTTTGGCCATATATTACATCAGGGGCAAGTTGAGCCTGTCACCCAGCACCTAAAAAATAGACCTGACATTTCTATTCAACCAAATCTGCACAGTTTTAGCTGGTCAAGTTATTTGTAGTGACCGTAAAGCAGACTTTTTGTTCTGGGTTGAAAAAGCATTCCCAAATTTGCCATTCTCAAAATAACTAGTTTGTGGTATTTGAGGCCTACTTGAAATCTATCCCAAAAAGAAAATCTTACATTGAAGGTATTGATAGTGTCATTCAAAACCTAAGACACACGCTAGCGTGCTGATAGAAGTGTCATTCTGTGATTAAACCTTTAACTGTCACACAGCGCAAAAAAAAACAGGTCTCACATCTCTATTCAACCAAATCTGCACAGTTTTAGCTGGTCAAGTTATTTGTAGTGACCGTAAAAGCAGACTTTTTGTTCTGGGTTGAAAAAGCATTCCCAAATTTTCCATTCTGAAAATGACTAGTTTGTGGTATTTGAGGCCTACTTGAAATCTATCCCAAAAAGAAAATCTTACATTGAAGGTATTGATAGTGTCATTCAGAAAAACCTAAGACTCACGCTAGCGTGCTGATAGAAGTGTCATTCTGTGATTAAACCTATAACTGTCACACAGCGCAAAAAAAAACAGGTCTCACATCTCTATTCAACCAAATCTGCACAGTTTTAGCTGGTCAAGTTATTTGTAGTGACCGTAAAAGCAGACTTTTTGTTCTGGACTGAAAAAGCATTCGCAAATTTGCCATTCTCAAAATAACTAGTTTGTGGTATTTGAGGCCTACTTGAAATCTATCCCAAAAAGAAAATCTTACATTGAAGGTATTGATAGTGTCATTCAGAAAAACCTAAGACACACGCTAGCGTGCTGATAGAAGTGTCATTCTGTGATTAAACCTATAACTGTCACACAGCGCAAAAAAAAACAGGTCTCACATCTCTATTCAACCAAATCTGCACAGTTTTAGCTGGTCAAGTTATTTGTAGTGACCGTAAAAGCAGACTTTTTGTTCTGGGTTGAAAAAGCATTCCCAAATTTGCCATTCTCAAAATTGTGGTGAACGGGAACAATGAGGAAAACATCTAATAAGGGACGCGGACGTGGACATGGTCGTGGTGGTGTTAGTGGACCCTCTGGTGCTGGTAGAGGACGTGGCCGTTCTGCCACAGCCACACGTCCTAGTGAACAAACTACCTCAGGTCCCAGTAGCCAGCAGAATTTACAGCGATATTTGGTGGGGCCCAATGCCGTTCTAAGGATGGTAAGGCCTGAGCAGGTACAGGCATTAGTCAATTGGGTGGCCGACAGTGGATCCAGCACGTTCACATTATCTCCCAACCAGTCTTCTGCAGAAGAGCGCACAGATGGCGCATGAAAACCAAGCCCATCGTCTGTCACATCACCCCCATGCATATCAGGGAAACTGTCTGAGCCTCAAGTTATGCAGCAGTCTCTTATGCTGTTGGAAGACTCTGCTGGCAGGGTTTCCCAAGGGCATCCACCTAGCCCTTCCCCAGGGGTGGAAGAGATAGAATTCACTTAACGCACAACCACTTATTTTTCCTGTATGATGAGGGACATGGGAATAACCACCTCAGCACGTCTCTGATGATGACGAAACACAGGCCCAACTGCTGCGTCTTTCTGCAGTGTGCAGACTGAACAGGAGGTCAGGGATCAAGACTGGGGTGGAAGACGATGCAGGGGACATGAGGGTCCTAGACCCCACATGGAATAAAGGTCGTGCCACTGACTTTCACAGGTTCGGAGGAAGAGGCAGTGGTAGACCGAGCCAACAGCGTAGCAAAAGAGGGAGCAGGTGGCAAAATCAGAAACACCCCCGCCAAGAGAATCCGCCTGCTACTGACCGCCGCCATCTTGGGACCGAGCACCCCAAAGGCAGCTTCAAGGAGTTCCCTGCATGGCTCTGTAAACAATGTGGCTGACGACAAGACCCGAGTGGTTTGCTCGCTGTGCCATCAGAGCCTGAAGCGAGGCATTAACGTTCTAACCTTAGCACAACCTGCTTGACCCGGCACCTGCATGCAAAGCAGAACTGGAGTGAGTAAACACCTTAAAAACAAAGAAGTCACCCTGCTGGATCCCCGTACAAAGACAATGTGCCCTGGAGCGGATAGGAAGATGCGCGAGTACAAGCGCACGTTGTAGACCGCGCTAATGAGAGCATTCCCAAATGTCACAGGGGAACCAGTGGGAAGCCCAAAGCGAAGGCAGAGGAGGAGCAAAAGGGTCGCCAACGCAGCTGTTCACGGGCCAGCTCCTCTGAGGGCAGGGGTTAGCATGGCAGAGATGTGGAAAAAGTTTTGTCCCACAACGCCACAGCTAACTGCACCACTACCTGAATACGAACGTGTTAGGCAGGCAGGCAACATTTCACTAACATGGTAGAACAGTACCTGTGGCACACCCCTCCACGTACTGAATGATGGTTCGGCCCCATTCAACTTCTGGGTCTCCAAATTTGTCCACGTAGCCAGAGCTAGCCTTTTATGCCTTGGAGGGTGCTGGGCCTGCCCGGCGGCCAGCGTTTTGTCTGAACGTGTATTCAGCACGGCAGGGGGGCGTCATTACAGACAAAACGCTGGCCGCCTGTCTACAGCCAATGTGGACAAGCTGACGTTCATAAAAATGAACCAGGCATGGATCCCACAGGACCTGTCCATCCCTTGTGCAGATTAGACATTAACTACCCCCCTTAACAATATATTATTGTACTCCAGGGCACTTCCTCATTCAATCCTATTTTTATTTTCATTTTACCATTATATTGCGGGGCAACCCAAAGTTGAATGAACCTCTCCTCTGTCTGGGTGCCGGGGCCTAAATGTGGTGACAGTGCCTGTTCCAGTGGTGGGTGACGTGAAGCCTGATTCTCTGCTATGACATGAAGACTGATTCTGTGCTGACATGAAGCCAGATTCTCTGTTACGGGACCTCTCTCCTCTGTCTGGGTGCGGGGGCCTAAATATGTGACAGTGGTCTGTTCCAGTGGTGGGTGACGTGAAGCCTGATTCTCTGCTATGACATGAAGACTGATTCTCTGCTGAAATGAAGCCTGAATCTCTGTTACGGGACCTCTCTCCTCTGCCTGGGTGCCTGGGCCTAAATATGTGACAGTGGCCTGTTCCAGTGGTGGGTGACGTGAAGCCTGATTCTCTGCTATGACATGAAGACTGATTCTGTGCTGACATGAAGCCAGATTCTCTGTTACAGGACCTCTCTCCTCTGTCTGGGTGCCGGGGCCTAAATATGTGACAGTGGCCTGTTCCAGTGGTGGGTGACGTGAGGCCTTATTCTTTGCTATGACATGAAGACTGATTCTCTGCTGACATGAAGCCTGATTCTCTGTTATGGGACCTCTCTCCTCTGCCTGGGTGCCTGGGCCTAAATATGTGACAGTGGCCTGTTCCAGTGGTGGGTGACGTGAAGCCTGATTCTCTGCTATGACATGAAGACTGATTCTGTGCTGACATGAAGCCAGATTCTCTGTTACGGGACCTCTCTCCTCTGTCTGGGTGCGGGGGCCTAAATATGTGACAGTGGTCTGTTCCAGTGGTGGGTGACGTGAAGCCTGATTCTCTGCTATGACATGAAGACTGATTATCTGCTGAAATGAAGCCTGAATCTCTGTTACGGGACCTCTCTCCTCTGCCTGGGTGCCTGGGCCTAAATATGTGACAGTGGCCTGTTCCAGTGGTGGGTGACGTGAAGCCTGATTCTCTGCTATGACATGAAGACTGATTCTGTGCTGACATGAAGCCAGATTCTCTGTTACAGGACCTCTCTCCTCTGTCTGGGTGCCGGGGCCTAAATATGTGACAGTGGCCTGTTCCAGTGGTGGGTGACGTGAGGCCTTATTCTTTGCTATGACATGAAGACTGATTCTCTGCTGACATGAAGCCTGATTCTCTGTTATGGGACCTCTCTCCTCTGCCTGGGTGCCTGGGCCTGAATATGTGACAGTGGCCTGTTCCAGTGGTGGGTGACGTGAAGCCTGATTCTCTGCTATGACATGAAGACTGATTCTCTGCTGACATGAAGCCTGAATCTCTGTTACGGGACCTCTATCCTCTGCCTGGGTGCCGAGGCCTAAATATGTTACAGTGGCCTGTTCCAGTGGTGGGTGACGTGAAGCCTGATTCTCTGCTATGACATGAAGACTGATTCTGTGCTGACATAAAGCCAGATTCTCTGTTACGGGACCTCTCTCCTCTGTCTGGGTGCCGGGGCCTAAATATGTGACAGTGGCCTGTTCCAGTGGTGGGTGACGTGAAGCCTGATTCTCTGCTATGACATGAAGACTGATTCTCTGCTGACATGAAGCCAGATTCTCTGTTACGGGACCTCTGCTCCTCTGTCTGGGTGACGGGGCCTAAATATGTGACAGTGGCCTGTTCCAGTGGTGGGTGACGTGATGCCTGATTCTCTGCTATGACATGAAGACTGATTCTCTGCTGACATGAAGCCTGAATCTCTGTTATGGGACCTCTCTCCTCTGCCTGGGTGCCTGGGCCTAAATATGTGGACAGTGGCCTGTTTCAGGTGGTGGGTGACGTGAAGCCTGATTCTCTGCTGCTATGACATAAGACTAATTCTGTGCTGACATGAAGCCTGAATTTTCTGTTATGGGACCCTCTCTCCTCTGCCCGGGTACAGGGCCTAAATATGTGACAGTGGCCTGTTTCCAGTGTGGGTGACGTGAAGGCCTGATTCTCTGCTATGACATGAAGACTGATTCTCTGCTGACATGAAGCCTGGAATCTCTGTTATGGGACCTCTCTCCTCTGCCTGGGTGCCGGGGCCTAAATATGTGACAGTTGCCTGTTCCAGTGGTGGGTGACTTGAAGCCTGATTCTCTGCTATGACATGAAGACTGATTCTCTGATGACATGAAGCCTGAATCTCTGTTACGGGACCTCTCTCTCTCTGCCTGGGTGCCTGGGCCTTAATATGTGACATTGGCCTGTTCCAGTGTGGGGTGACGTGAAGCCTGATTCTCTGCTATGACATGAAGAACTGATTCTGTGCTGACATAAGCCAGATTCTCTGTTACGGGACCTCTCTCCTCTGTCTGGGTGCCGGGGCCTAAATATGGTGACAGGTGGCCTGTTCCAGTGGTGGTTTGACGTGAAGCCTGATTCTCTGCTATGACATGAAGACTGATTCTCTGCTGACATGAAGCCTGAATCTCTGTACGGGACCTCCCTCCTCTGCCTGGGTGTCTGGGCCTAAATATCTGACAGTGGCCTGTTCCAGTGGTGGGTGACGTTAAGCCTGATTCTCTGCTATGATATGAAGACTGATTCTCTGCTGACATGAAGCCTGAATCTCTGTTATGGGACCTCTCTCCTCTGCCTGGGTGCCTGGGCCTAAATATGTGACAGTGGCCTGTTCCAGTGGTGGGTGACGTGAAGCCTGATTCTTTGCTATGACATGAAGACTGATTCTCTGCTGACATGAAGCCTGAATCTCTGTTACGGGACCTCTCTCCTCTGCCTGGGTGCCTGTGTCAAAATATGTGACAGTGGCCTGTTCCAGTGGTGGGTGACGTTAAGCCTGATTCTCTGCTATGACATGAAGACAGATTCTTTGCTGACATGAAGCCTGAATCTTTGTTATGGGACCTCTCTCCTCTGCCTGGGTGCCTGGGCCTAAATATGTGACAGTGGCCTGTTCCAGTGGTGGGTGACGTTAAGCCTGATTCTCTGCTATGATATGAAGACTGATTCTGTGCTGACATGAAGCCTGAATCTCTTTTATGGGACCTCTCTCCTCTGACTGGGTACATGGGCCTAAATATGTGACAGTGGCCTGTTCCAGTGGTGGGTGACGTGAAACCTGATTCTCTGCTATGACATAAAGACTGATTCTTTGCTGACATGAAGCCTGAATCTCTGTTACGGGACCTCTATCCTCTGCCTGGGTCCAGGGGCCTAAATATGTTACAGTGGCCTGTTCCAGTGGTGGGTGACGTGAAGCCTGATTCTCTGCTATGACATGAAGACTGATTCTCTGCTGACATGAAGCCTGAATCTCTGTTACGGGACCTCTCTCCTCTGCCTGGGCCTAAATATGTGACAGTGGCCTGTTCCAGTGGTGGGTGACGTGAAGCCTGATTCTCTGCTATGACATGAAGACTGATTCCGTGCTGACATGAAGCCAGATTCTCTGTTACGGGACCTCTCTCCTCTGTCTGGGTGCCGGGGCCTAAATATGTGACAGTGGCCTGTTCCAGTGGTGGGTGACGTGAAGCCTGATTCTCTGCTATGACATGAAGACTGATTCTCTGCTGACATGAAGCCAGATTCTCTGTTACGGGACCTCTCTCCTCTGTCTGGGTGACGGGGCCTAAATATGTGACAGTGGCCTGTTCCAGTGGTGGGTGACGTGAAGCCTGATTCTCTGCTATGACATGAAGACTGATTCTCTGCTGACATGAAGCCTGAATCTCTGTTACGGGACCTCTCTCCTCTGCCTGGGTGCCTGGGCCTAAATATGTGACAGTGGCCTGTTTCAGTGGTTGGTGACGTGAAGCCTGATTCTCTGCTATGACATGAAGACTAATTCTGTGCTGACATGAAGCCTGAATTTCTGTTATGGGACCTCTCTCCTCTGCCCGGGTACATGGGCCTAAATATGTGACAGTGGCCTGTTCCAGTGGTGGTTGACGTGAAGCCTGATTCTCTGCTATGACATGAAGACTGATTCTCTGCTGACATGAAGCCTGAATCTCTGTTACGGGACCTCCCTCCTCTGCCTGGGTGCCTGGGCCTAAATATGTGACAGTGGCCTGTTCCAGTGGTGGGTGACGTTAAGCCTGATTCTCTGCTATGATATGAAGACTGATTCTCTGCTGACATGAAGCCTGAATCTCTGTTACGGGACCTCTCTCCTCTGCCTGGGTGCCTGGGCCTAAATATGTGACAGTGGCCTGTTCCAGTGGTGGGTGACGTTAAGCCTGATTCTCTGCTATTACATGAAGACAGATTCTCTGCTGACATGAAGCCTGAATCTCTGTTATGGGACCTCTCTCCTCTGCCTTGGTGCCTGGGCCTAAATATGTGACAGTGGCCTGTTCCAGTGGTGGGTGACGTGAAGCCTGATTCTCTTTTATGACATGAAGACTGATTCTCTGCTGACATGAAGCCTGATTCTCTGCTATGGCATGAAGAGACTGATTCTCTGCT
Organism: Bufo bufo; assembly: GCF_905171765.1. Lineage (NCBI taxonomy): Eukaryota > Metazoa > Chordata > Amphibia > Anura > Bufonidae > Bufo > Bufo bufo. Next base: position 464,015,850 of record NC_053391.1, read on the forward strand.
GACATGAAGCCAGATTCTCTGCTATGGCATGAAGAGACTGATTCTCTGCTGACGTGAAGCCCGATTCTCTGCTATGGGACCTCTGTCCAATTGATATTGGTTAATTTTTTTATTTTTTATTTTTATTTTAATTCATTTCCCTATCCACATTTGTTTGCAGTGGATTTACCTACATGTTGCTGCCTTTTGCAGCCCTCTAGCTCTTTCCTGGGCTGTTTTACAGCCTTTTTAGTGCCGAAAAGTTTGTGTCCCCATTGACTTCAATGGGGTTCGGATCCCGAACCCGAACATTTCCGGGAAGTTCGGCCGAACTTCTCGAACCCAAACATCCAGATGTTCGCTCAACTCTAGTCATTAGGAATCTTTACCCTTTACAGGCTAGGCAATTGATTTTATATGGGGCCATTCAAGAGATTATTGGATGCTTGAAGCTGGTTCTGAGACTGAGTTTTATTTTTTTACTGCGGACTTTGGTGGCGGTTGTAGCTTGGATATACCCTGCTCTATATCATGCATACTTTTACTCCATGGGTGTCTACATGGGACTCCAGCGAAACTGGCTAATGGTCTTAATTTGTGCCTCATATGGTCCGTCTGACTGTATCTTCTCTCCCCCTACTATCAATAAGGGGTCCTTTTACCATCTTATTTCTATTTGCATATAGGATATCGTAACGGTTGATGTATATCCAAAATCTATGATATCTTAAGGGTTTATGGATATTTCACATCCACAATGAATGTATTAACTATTTAGGATATCAGAATACTAGATGGATATTAGGCATCTTTAATGTACTGACCCCCTGATGATCCCACAGAGTGGGGGAAACGCGTCGGGGTATGATTGACGTTTTTGTGTACAACTATAATGTACTGTTTACCTAGCTGGCTGTATTAACCAGCAGCACAAGGGCTGTATACACAGTCCATTAATAGGCCCTACATTATTAGGGTAGCTATATGTGATCTTGTCGTTTTTGTATGTCCTTTTTTTCTGTATCTGCCCACATATTTTAGCACCATTTTCTACCTCCCCACCCTCTCAGGATCACTGTGTCAGGGCTACGTGAGGTTTAGATCAGTGTAACGGGGTTCCGAAGGTGCACTCGGTCTCCCATTAGCCGCAGACCTGCTGCTTAGCTTCAGGAGCAAGGATCTGTGTTTGACCTCGTTCCCAGGGCGGCTTTGCTAGCTGGGAGGCCCCCTGCTCCTAAGTCTGCCTTGAGCGCCGAGCTGATCACTCGGTGCTCAACTGGTTGGTCTGTCGGTCATGTGACGCTGACCACGTCACATGACCCTCACTCCCCACTATAAATACAGGCAGCCTGCTGGCCACAGGTTGCCTGTTAATTTAGTTTCCACCTCTGATGTTGACTTTCCTGGCGTACTTACCTCCTGCTGAATTCCTGACGATCCTCTGCCTGCTCCTTGTGTACTTTGCTGCTCTCCTGGTATTCTGACCCCGGCCTCCTCCTGACGATCCTCTGCTGACTCCTTTGGTACTTCACGACTCTCCTGGTATTTATGACCCCGGCTTCTCCTGACAATTCTCTGCTTGCTCCATTTGAACTTTGTAGCTTTCCTGGTATTGACTCGGTCCGTTCACGTTCTGTTGTTTGTCTGTCTGTCATCCCTGCACTTATTCCAAGCTAGGGATTGCTGTCCAGTTGTCCCCTGTCATTAGGACTCGCGAGGCAAGTAGGCAGGGCCAGGGGTAAGGGTGGAGCGCAGTGGTCACTTCCCTCCCCCCTGTGTGTGTGTGTGTGTGTACGCGACCATTACAATCAGCCTAGGTTCGAGGACAGGGAGTCCCCACCATCAGGGGTTGTCCCTGGGCTGAGCAAGATTAGGGAGAGATGATAGGGACAGCTTTCCCTCTATACCCTACATACTGTATCTTGCAGGTGCTTAGTGTGGCATTATATCTGAGTGGTCTCTCAACGAGTATTAGTTTCATTTTTTAAGGAACATTATTAAAGTATATAAATTTTAATGGGTTATATAATTTGCTGGAAGTTGTTTGGCTGTTAACCCTTGCTGTGTTACAGGAAAAATGAATTCAAATGGAAAATCTGCACAAAAATATTAAATTTAAAAATTTCCCCTCCATTTTGCTTACATTTTTATGGAACACCTATCTTAACACAGTTTGTAAAATCAGTTTTCAATAACTTGAGGGGTGTAGTTTCTAAAATGGGGTAATTTATGGGTGGTTTCTACTATGTAAGCCCCACAACGTGACTCCATAACTGAACTAGTCCTTAAAGTTGGTTTTCGCAATTTTTACAAAATTATGCAAACATAAAGTAGACATATGGGGAATGTTACGTAATAACTATTTTATAAAGTATCACTTTCTGTCTAAAAAGCGGGGAAATTCTATTTGAAAATAGCGAATTTTTCCAAATTGTATGCAAATTTGGGATTTTTTTATGCATAAAGGTAAAATGTGCCAAGTCAAAGTTACAACATGAAGTATTATGTGAAAAAATAGTAAACAAGTGGTGGGCTCACACCTAGTGGCTATGATTGGTGCTGCTAGCTCACAATTGGGTGCCCTGCCCCAAGGTAAGGTAATGAAAAAACGGTAAAGGAGTGAGTGAGCACTCACAACATTTGGACCATAAAGGATATATTTATTAATTGATAAGTGAATTGCTTATACAATAAAAACCTACTATATAAAATACATGAATAGCACAAAGTTCATATATCATACAATAAAATACAATTGGTACCAAAGGTTAAAAAATAAAGAATACTGGTAAAGGGGTGTTGCCCCTATTCCCACAATATTAATAACGTAGTATGCAGGGATAATTCAGTACGTTCAGGAAGTCTCTTTAAGCAACTAGTTGGTTGTAGTAGATAGTCCCTGTTAAGTACCGCAGACCGCAAATAGAAGAGAGCGTCCTGTAAATTTCTATAATGGGTCACTTGAGAAAGTGACTTATCCTCAATGGATGCAGGCAAATAATATTCAAAATGCAAAAAGGCAAATACAAAAAGTCTGTCCAGAGTTTGCCGTTATATTTGCTTTTTCAGCTGTTTAGCCTTGCTGCTAAGGTAAATAAATTATAAATCACTCGGTGTTAGAATGATAGTTCCTACCTGTCTCCTGTCGAACCGTTCCACTGAGACGTGTGTTGCTCTCGTTGCACGAGGGGCGAGCGGTGCCGGCAGCACTCGGCGTCTCGCGTCGCATGCCTCGGGTAGATGACGTCACGGTATCGCGGGATTATACAGACAGGAGTGATACCTTGTCAGCGGCGTCCATTGCTACAAGCTGTATCAATGATTTGGCTGAAAATCTTTATCGCATGGCCATGCAATATTTTGGTGTAGGTCCAGTTGGTTAAGTGAGCGCCCCCAATTAATAAATATATCCTTTATGCTCACTCACTCCTTTACCGTTTCTTCATGAAGTATTATGTGTCACAAGAAAAAAATCTCAGAATAGCTTGGATAAGTAAAAGCATTCCAAAGTTATTACCAGATAAACTGACACGTCAGATTTGAAAAATGGTACTCCGGCATTTGGTCCAAACTGGCTGTCTCTTGAATGGGTTAATATACCCCCATATTTGCAAATATTCTCTACCTATAATATTCTTATTCTGTCCCTCCCTATCACCTATTATCTCCCTATAATCTTATTGTACTATCCCTAGATCATAGTACAAAAGCAATTGACTAGTACAGCTCACCCGTTAAAGCAATCTGCAGCAAAAATACACCTAATTTAGGCATATTTCGCTTGATAAATGATCCCCTAAGAACGCAAGTCCTAGTAAATTTGCACCAGTCTCAAATAAGGACATAGGGGGTCCTTTATTAAGACCTGCATTTTAGATGCCGGTCTTAATAACCCCTATAGCTGCTGGTAGATCCATTAAAGTTATGAGAAGGTGCCGGCCTATACATAGCCTTGGCATATCCTGCGCCAGATTAAATGTAAGCCAGCTTTCTTGCTGTCTAGTGTGACAATCCTTAATGGTCGCATTGTAGTCATTTTGACTTTCCAAACTGAGAAATGTGCATTTTTTATTCTTTTATTTTTTACTGGATTTATCCAATCATCTGCCTGATACAAAATACAATAAAAGTAGAGGTGGGACGAATCCAATTTTTTTCAAATCCGAATCCGAAAAGGTTCTCGAATATATCGAATCTCGAATCCTGTACATAAGAATTATGGGGATCTGTGGATGACACTGTTAAGGAGGGGGGATCTGTGGATGACACTGTTATGGAGGGGGGATCTGTGGATGACACTGTTATGGAGGGGGGATCTGTGGATGACACTGTTATGGAGGCGGAATCTGTGGATGACACTGTTATGGAGGGGGATCTGTGGATGACACTGTTATGGAGGGGGGAATCTGTTGATGACACTATTATGGAGGGGGATCTGTGGATGACACTGTTATGGAGGGGGATCTGTGGATGACACTGTTATGGAGGGGGATCTGTGGATGATACTGTATATAGCATCTTATGCTATATGTGTCATCCACACATTCCACCCCATAACAGTGTCATCCACAGATCCCCCTCCCTATAACGGTGTCATCCACAGATCCCCCTCCACCATAACAGTGTCATCCACAGATCCCCCTCCTCATAACAGTGTCATCCACAGATACCACCACATAACAGTGTCATCCACAGATCCCCCCTCCCCTTCACTCACAGAAGTGTACATTTGACAGTCACATTTCTAAACTGTAATCCATATCCTGCAGTAACTTTAACTTTAAATAAGCGGCCGCTCATCTCTACTAGTACCTTACACTACTCCTCAGCTAGCTTCGGTAACAGGACCAGGCTACAGCCTACAGGCAGTGTGCGCGGGCGGCGCTCACAGTGACGTCATGCGCCTGCGCCGCCTAGTGGGAGGAGCAGGCGCGCCGCTCACACTGCCTGTTAGTTGTTACCGAGCGAGCACTGATTTAAAGTTAAAGTTGAAAGGGGGCACATTTCAGTTGGGGGGGCACACCGTGATGTAGGGGGGCAGTGGCCCCCTCTGGCGCCCCCCCTTGGTGACGCCACTGGGGAAATAGCAGGTGTCTCGGGAGGTGCGGGGACGTGACGTCGAGGCGCGATTAGTTGGATTTGAATTTTGTAAATAACGTCGGGATTCGAGTTCACGAATCCAGCAAAATTCGAGGGATTCGTGGATCCGACGGATTCTTCGTCCCACCTCTCAATAAAAGAAATATATTTGTGAAATAAATCTCTATAAGATTTTCTTAGATAAGAATAATATACAGTCAGGTCCATAAATATTGGGACATCAACACAATTCTAACATTTTTGGCTCTATACACCACCACAATGGATTTGAAATGAAACAAACAAGATGTGCTTTAACTGCAAACTGTTGTAATTCCTACACCGTTCACCTGATTTGGATGTAAATACCCTCAAATTAAAGCTGACAGTCTGCAGTTAAAGCACATCTTGTTTGTTTCATTTCAAATCCATTGTGGTGGTGTATAGAGCCAAAAATGTTAGAATTGTGTTGATGTCCCAATATTTATGGACCTGACTGTAGATAAGTAATTCACCCGTTTTGTAATATAGCAGTAATAATTACATTTATTAAAAATTAAAAAAGATACATTCTATACCATAACAGTTTTGATAGGCATTTCAACACTGCTGTTTTTTTGTTTTTTTTTCATTTACATTTATGTTTTGCATTTGTTTGAAGCATGCATCTGCTTTTGAACAATAAGCTCTAATTTTAAACCTGTTCAGTGCTCATTTAACCCAGAAATGTCTTTTGTCGCATGTGCATCTGGATTTCAGTATGAAGACAAAACGAAAGCAAAATAGTACAAGCCCACAGCTGCATTAAATAAATAAATAACTGGAACAACCGAGAAAAAAAAGATTTAAGACTAGGAAGAGGTGAATGGCGGGTAAGACACACAATTCAGTATGATAACTGACCCCAAATGACTTCTAGGTAGATGCATAATGTGTAGATCAACCATATAATGCTTAAAGCAGTGCCCTACGTAACGGCTATACCGTAGCTGCCAATCTGTGCTCCTAGTAGCCAAAATGGTATAGGAAATATTGTACCATTACTACCAGAACTGACAGAATACACTGAACTTATACAGTCATAAGAAAACTACACCTTCTGAATTCTATGGCTTTATGTATCAGAATGTAAGAACAAAAAAAACAACACACGGGCATTAAAAGGTCTTAAAATTAGATAAATACAAACTTGGATGAACAGCAACACATGACAAATAGTGTTCAGCAAATTAATAAGTTAACTAAGTGGAATTTGATGCAAATTTCTGGAAAAAATTTTATTCACCACAAAGCAGAATTTCTTCATGGTAACAAATAATTTTTTCCTGAATTGTGGTAAAACAAAAATAAACATACTTACCTCATCCATTTGATCGCAGAGAGACCATCACGCCATCTTGATTGAAGAAAACATGGCAATTCTCATGCGCACTAATGTGTGATGTCATCACGCTGGACGCGGTGACATCACCATTGTTGATGATGATGTGATGAATTCATCACATCAGCGTGCGTAAGAATTGAGGCATTTTCTTCAATCAAGATGCCCCCAAAGGTATCTCCCCAATCAAATGGATGAGGTACGTACATATTTTTTGTTTTAACCCCTGATTAACCCCCTGAAAGGCTGAATGTGAATTTCAGATGCTGCGATCAGCGTTGAAAGCAGCATCTGAGGATTTAAATGATGGACTGGGGTGATTGCCATTCCCTGTCATTGTGTCCCCTCCATACAATGGAATGCGATTCGTTACGAAGTAATTTGTAACAAATCAAATTTCTTGTCGAAGTTTAGCAAAGCAGCCGAATCAAATTTTTTAAAACTTCTTCCATTAATGTCATTATTTATTTAACAAAAACTAGACCAAATGCAGAAACTTTGTAGATCATTTACTATTCTGAAAAATGCCTAAATTAGGCGTGTTTCAGGCTCAGATGGCAGCACTATGGTTAGTTGTGCCGCTATCTGCGACTCTGTCCCGTTAACGCCAGGTCTAAAATTGTGGGGGCGATGTGCATGGGGAAGGAGATGAGCTGGCAGGCCCGTCTCATTTACCATTTTCTACTCCTGTTTTAGGACTCTGTCATGATCAGTGTGGGGGGAAAACACAGGAGGGAAGGGGAACAGTAACTGGGCCTGGAAACTAGGGAAGGAACAGGTCACCTCCTAGACAACCCTAATCTGGGCCCTAACTATCTATCAATATGAATAGACCCTGAAGGTAGGAATAGTCATATGCAGTATACCTAGGTTTTTATATCCCTATTAGGCCCTGGAAAAGACAACCCATTCCTCCCCAGATGGATGAATGGAAGTCTCTGTCTCAGGCCCAGATACAAACAGGGAATATAACAAACACAAACAAACATGACACTTAACTTCTGTGATCTTATATGGACCAATAAATCTTGGGCCCAACTTCCAAGAAGGTACCTTCAGCTTAATGTTTCTTGTGGACAGCCACACAGAATCACCCACTCTCAGGTCCGGACCATTCATACGTCTCCTGTCAGCCACACGCTTATACCTGTTGCCCATCTTTTTTTCACGGCGGGCAATGGGGATAACCCCCCACCGTGCAATAATAGTGGCTGCAACGCCAGATAGCAGGGAACAGGGAGCAGGTCACCTTCTAATGTAACCCTGAGCTCTCCCTAGACTCCTAGTGCATGAGCCGGCTCAGAAGGTAAGGGGGCTCATGCTCACCAACCTAGGACCCTGCTATCCCTGCTATGCCCTAGGCCTGATGACAGAGCAGAGACCACCCATTCCTTCACCACGGATGAATGGTGTCTCCAGAGGCCCAGTAGCAGACAGGATGCAAGACCATGGGATAAACAGTACGGCAGGTAAGTTACACAGCAACATAACAATGCTATCCACACTTACCTGCCGCAGCCGTGAAGGAAGGAGGCTCCAGGCTGGGAAACCCACAGTCTTGTCTTCGCTTAAACCCCTCCAGGAAAGCAAGCCCCTTCCGGAGCAACACACCACAATCAAACCTCCAGGCAAGACCCATACCATTACTACATACAACAGGTGGGGGGGAGGAGTGACAGAAAAACACCGGAGGGGATACACAGACAATGCAAGGTAAACAAAATAATAAATAAGGGTGGCTCGCACAGACCAAGGCATTCAGCCAGGGAGCAGAGCTCCAACACAGACTGACAACAAAATTAAACTGATCTCAGGCTCCACCACACCAACATATAAGGAGGCCTGAGGTAACACCCACCACACCTAGCAGACAAACCTTAACCCCGTGCATACCAAAATGGGGAAACACCACATCCAAGGAAAAGTGCCTCACATGCAAACCAAGTTGCCAAAGGCAACTGCACGTGCAGACACAGTCTCGACCTAGCCAAGGGTCGTGACACTTTTTCTGGTTATTTAGAATTTTCTGCCAAATCGAAGACAAAGAAGAGGAAAATTGTTTCTCCTAGGGAATACCGGAAGTTTGAGAACGAGAAAATGTGCCAAACTGCGGATGGAATCCATATGCACCAAAAAAAGGTGGTGTAGTTGGTGAATCCCAAAAACCGCATAAGTGCTTTCAGATTGTCGGGTCGATCTCAGTTCAACACTGCATGGACTTTCTCGGGATCCATACGAAAACCTGAGGGTGAAAGAAGGTAACCCAAGAATTGCGTTTCCTGAACAGCAAAAACACATTTTTCCATCTTCGCATACAATTTATTCTTAGAGTTGAGCGGACACCTGGAAGTTCGGGTTCGACGCGAATTTGACCCGAACTTGAACCCGATTGAAGTCAATGGGGACCCGAACTTTGGAGCACTAAAATAGATCTAAAAAAGTCATGGAAAGGACTAGAGGGCTGCAAAATGCATCAAAATGTGGTTAAGAGCATGGCAAGTGCTCTGTAAACAAATATGGATAGGGAAATGACTTAAAATAACATAATATACGTAAAAATAAAAAATAATAATCTTGATCTAGGAGGAGAAGATTCATATGGAGTAGGAGGTTGAGGAGGAGGTGGATGTGGTGGTGTAGGAGGAAGCGGCGGAGGAGGAGGTAGCCAACACAGTTTTTTTTATTTTTTATTTGGTTAGACCCCAAAACATTGGGAAATATTAAAAATAAAACAAAGAGAAAGTACGCTGGAGTACACCAATGGCTGGGTGAGGCCGGTATACATGTCTATTCTGCACAAGGTACAGACAAGTCCTGTGGAATCCCTGCCTGGTTCATTTTAACGAACGTGAGCTTGTCCACATTGGCTGTGGACAGGCGGCTCTGCTTGTCTGTGATAACCCACCCTAAACAAACGTTCAGACAATACACTGGCTGCAGGGCAGGCCAGCACCTCCAAGGCATAAAGGGCAAGCTCAGGCCATATGCCCAATTTGGAGACCCAGAAGTTGAAGGGGGCAGACCCATCAGTCAGTACGTGTAGGCGTGTGCACACATACTGCTCCACCATGTTGCTGAAATGCTGCCTCCTGCTAAGATGTTCCATATCAGCTGGTGGTGCTGGTTGTTGTGGCGTGCTGACAAAACTTTTCCACATTTCGGCCATGCTAACCCTGCCTTCTGAGGTGCTGGCGGTGCCCCAGCTGCGTTGGCAACCTCTTCCTCCTCCTCAGCCTTTGTCTTGTGCTTCCACTGAGCCCCCGCTGTCAGGTGGGAATGCTATCAGCAGCGCGTCTGCCAGCGTGTGCTAGTAGTTGCATATCTTCCGATCAGTAACAGACGTTTTTACTAAATTTAGTTCCCTGTCAGCAATACAGAGCAGGGGTTTTTCACTGGCAAAAATGGGTTAATGTAACAGATACATTTTAGAAATGTAGGTCCCTGTCACCTATGCAGAGCAGGGGTTTGTATACGGCAAAAAATTTAAAATGTCACCCAAGAATGTAACAGACGAGTTTTAGTATTTTAAGTCCCTGTCACCTATGCAGAGCAGGGGTTTATTCAAGGCAAAACTGAGTTTATGTCACCCACCAATGGAACAGACTATTTTACAAAAATTAAGTCCCTGTCACCTATGCAGAACAGGGGTTTGTATACGGCAAAAATGGTAAAATGTCACCTGAGAATGTAACAGACTCTTTTGCATCCTGCTCCCTCTTTTGCTGTGCTGGTGCCTCTGTGCGACCACTGCCTCTTCCTCCAAACTGCACACATCACTTGCATGACCTTGATTCCATGTGGGGTCTAGTACCTCATCATCCTCCACATCATCTTCCACCCACTCTTTACCCCTGCCCTCCTTGTCGGTCTGCAGATTGCAGAAAGCAGCAGCAGTTGGCTCCTGGGTTTCGTAATCATCAGAGACTTGCTGAGGTGGTCCTCCCATGTACTCATCCTGAAACATAAGTGGTTGGGCATCGGTGCACTCAATCTCTTCCACTTCTGGGGAGGGCTATGTGGATGGCCCTGGGAAACCCTGCCAGCAGAGTCATCAAAAAGCAGAAGAGACTGCTGCATGACTTGGGGCTTAGACTGCTTGGCTGATTTGAAAGGCGGTGAGGTGAAAGACTGATGGCCATAGGCTGCAGGTGCAGGTGCCAACTCTGATCTTTCAGTAGGGGACTGGTTGGGAGACAATGTGAAGGAACTGGAGGCACTGTCAGCCACCCAATCTACTATCTCCTGTACTTGTTCTGCCCTCACCATTCGTAGAGCGGCATTCGGGCCTACAAAATAAAGCTGAAGGTTCTGTTGCCTACTCGCACCTGAGGAAGGTGTTTCACTTGTGCGTGTAGCTGGCACTGATCGATCACGTCCTCTCCCTGCAACAGGAGCTCCACCACCAACACCAGCAGCACCACGACCATCCCTTAAATTCCTGAGCCGAAAACCGAAAACCAGCCCTGCCAAGCAACTATTCATCCTAGAAACAGACCAACCCTCATCCCTACAATTTCCAATAAACAACAACATAGGTATTTCTAAATCCTTGTCACCCACACCAAATCTCACTTTCAACTGTTCCCAACACTCCCAAGCCCTCGAGCTCACGGAAGTCCAGATATGGTCTAAGGGTACCATCTTTTTTTTTTTTTTTTACAAAGAACAACCCAGTAGCCACTGGGGATTTAGATGGTCTGATATGACCCTTCGCCAAGCTCTTGGTGGTATACTCTCGCATAGCCTTTCTTTCGGGCTCCCAAAGATTATACAACCGAGATTTGGGCAGTTTAGCTCTAGAAATAAGATTGACGGGACAATCATTCTCCCGATGCTGGGGTAACTCCAGGTTACCACTCTCAGAAAACACATCAGAAAATTCAGAAATGAACGAGGGTACAGTTTTAGTGGTGACCACAAAGAAAGACACATTAAGACAGTTGTCCATGCGAAAATCACTCCAATCGAGAATCTGTCTCGCTTGCCAGTCTATGGTAGGGTTATGTTTGCTGTTAGAATCCTCCACGCTTAGTCAATCTCCTTGATTTCCTGACATCAGTCACCTGAGGGACCGTGACAGGCTCGTTCACACGACCGTACGTCTTTTTCTGTGTTTGCAGGCCGTTTTTTCCGGATCCGTTTTTCAGTTTTTTTTTTCAGTAGTGTTACATAGTAACATAGTAACATAGTACATAAGGCCGAAAAAAGACATTTGTCCATCCAGTTCGGCCTGTTATCCTGCAAGTTGATCCAGAGGAAGGCAAAAAACCCTGTGAGGTAGAAGCCAATTTTCTCCACTTTGTTTCTGGTTTCGTTCCGTTTTTTCCGTATGGCATATAGTATACAGTAGTTACATAGAAAAAATTGGGCTAGGCATAAAATTTTCAATAGATGGTTCTGCAAAAACGGAACAGATATGGAAGACATACGGAGTACATTCTGTATGTTCCGTTTTTTTGTGGACCCATTAACTTGAATGGAGCCACAGAACGTGATTTGCGGGCAATAATAGTTCATGTTCTATCTTTTAATAGAACGGAAATACGGAAACGGAATGCATACGGAGTGCATTCCGTTTTTTTTTTTTGCAAAACCATTAAAATGAATGATTCCGTATACGGACAGTATACGGAACGCAGAAAACAGCCCGTACATGGAACGCAAAAAAACTTTCGTGTGAACAAGACGTAGAAAATGGTTTAAATGTAAGAATCTTTTTGTGTCTTAAGTTAAGGAGAGGCCTGCGCCAGCTATAGGGCTTTATTAAGACCAGCGTCTAAAATGCCAGTCTTAATATGCCCCTTTGTGTTTGTGTGAAAAATTAAGAACACATTTACTGCTTCCTCAGGAATTAAGAGGGTAATTAGTAGCTAGGGGCTGACCACCTCTATAAAAACAAGTTTTGGCAGTTTGCTGGAAATTATCATTCAGGTTGTCAAAGATCAGCAATAATCTTAGAGAAGTAAGTGTTGCTGCCCAGTCTGGGAATTTTTATAAGGCAATTTCCAAACAATGTGAAGCCCAGTGAGAAAGATTATTCACAGGTGGCAAATGTCCTATGCAATGCTCAGAGAAATACAAAAAGCACAAGAGCTACATCTTAGACGCTACAGAACTCAGCATGTTAAATGTTCATTTTCATAACAGTACAATTAGAAAAAGACTGAACAAATATGACTTATTTGGAGGTGTTCCAAGGACACGGCTTAAAGGCTATGTACACCTTTGGAGGCAATTTTTGTTTATGATTGCATTTTACTCATTTTTGGATAAATATTTAATTTTCAGTTGACCTTTATTAAAGAAAATGAGCCGTTCTATCCTATCAAATATTTTATTTTTCTAACTGTAACTTCACTTTCATGTTGTGCCAGTCATCTTAAAATCATTATCTCTAAACAACTATAAGGTTATAAACACTTATTCAAGCCACATTCTTAGGCCTCATGCACACGACCGTTTTTTTTTTGCGGTCCGCAAAAACGGGTTCCGTTTTTCCGTGATTTGTGACCGTTTTTTCGTCCGTGGGTCTTCCTTGATTTTTGGAGGATCCACGGACATGAAAAAAAAGTCGTTTTGGTGTCCGCCTGGCCGTGCGGAGCAAAACGGATCCGTCCTGGATTACAATGCAAGTCAATGGGGACGGATCCGTTTGACGTTGACACAATATGGTGCAATTTCAAACGGATCCGTCCCCCATTGACTTTCAATGTAAAGTCAGGAGTTAATATACCATAGGATCAGAGTTTTCTCCAATCTGATGGTATATTTTAACTTGAAGCGTCCCCATCATCATGGGAACGCCTCTATGTTAGAATATACCATCGGATTTGAGTTACATCGTGAAACTCAGATCCGACAGTATATTCTAACACAGAGGCGTTCCCATAGTGATGGGGACGCTTCTAGTTAGAATATACTACGAACTGTGTACATGACTGCCCCCTGCTGCCTGGCAGCACCCGATCTTTTACAGGGGGCTGTGATCAGCAGAATTAACCCTTCAGGTGCAGCACCTGAAGGGGTTAATTGTTGTATCATAGCCCACTGTAAGAGATCAGGTGCTGCCAGGCAGCAGGGGGCAGACCCCCTCCCTCCCCAGTTTGAATATCATTGGTGGCCAGTGTGCGGCCCCCCCCGGCCCCCCTCTATTGTAATATCATTGGTGGCCAGTGTGCGGCCTCCCCCCCCGCCCCCCCCCTCTATTGTAATATCATGGGTGGCCAG